>NC_133657.1:115908215-116106296 GCF_009905375.1 Apium graveolens
CATCCAGTGGCTTGGTAAAGATATCTGCAAGTTGCTTCTCACTTGGAACAAAATGTAGTTCCACAGTATCATTCATTACATGTTCCCTTATGAAGTGGTACTTGATGTCTATGTGCTTTGTCCTTGAATGTTGTACTGGATTTTCAGTGATGCCAATTGCACTTGTGTTATCACAGAAAATAGGAATCCTTTAAACTTGCAGACCATAATCTAGCAATTGATTTTGATCCATAAAATCTGTGCACAGCAACTGCCAGCAGCAATGTATTTAGCTTCAGCTATAGAAGTAGAAACTGAATTTTGCTTTTTACTGAACCAGGACACAAGCTTGTTTCCTAGAAATTGACAAGTTCCTGTTGTACTTTTTCTATCAATTCTACAACCTGCATAATCTGCATCTGAATAACCAGTTAGATCAAAACCAGAATCTCTAGGGTACCAAATGCCAAGTTTTGGTGTTCCCTTGAGATATCTGAAAATTCTCTTAATAGCTACTAAGTGAGAATCTCTAGGATCAGCTTGAAATCTAGCACATAAACATATAGCAAACATTATATATAGCCTACTATCTGTTAAGTATAGAAGTGAGCCAACCATGCCCCTATAACTTGAAATATCCACAGACTTTTCAGTAGTGTTTAATTCAAGTTTAGTTGCAGTGGCCATGGGAGTTTTTGCAGATGTGCAATCCATTAGATCAAACTTCTTTAAAAGATCAAAAATATATTTAGTTTGACTAATGAATATTCCATCACTAACTTGCTTAACTTGCAAACCAAGAAAGTAAGTTAGTTCTCCCATCATACTCATTTCATACTTACTTTGCATCAATTTGGCAAACTTTTTGCAAAGTTTCTCATCTGTAGAGCCAAAAATAATGTCATCTACATAAATTTGAACAAGTATACTAGAGCCATTTACATTTCTAAAGAATAAAGTTTTATCTACAGTACCTCTTGTGAAATGATTTTCCAAAAGGAACTTTGATAAAGTGTCATACCAGGCTCTAGGTGCTTGCTTCAATCCATAAAGTACTTTTAAAAGATAATAGACATGTTCTGGAAAATTTGGATCTTCAAAACCAGGAGGTTGACTGACATAGACTTCCTTCTCCAAATCTTCATTCAGAAAGGCACTTTTGCCATCCATTTGATAGACCTTGAAATTGGTATGGGCTGCATAGGCTAAGAAGATTCTGATGGCTTCAAGTCTTGCAACAGGAGCAAATGTTTCATCAAAATCTATTCCTTCTTGTTGACAATAGCCCTTAGCAACCAATCTAGCTTTGTTCCTGACTACTATGCCATTTTCATCCATCTTGTTTTTGAATACCCATTTGGTGTCTATTGGATTCTTTCTTTTAGGCTTGGGCACCAGCTTCCATATATTATTCATTTCAAATTGGTTTAGCTCCTCCTGCATAGCTAAAATCCAATCAGGATCCAACAAAGCTTATTCTACATTCTTTGGTTCTTCCTTGGAAAGAAAGCTGATGTATAGACATTCTTCTTGAGTTGCTCTCCTGGTTTGAACTCTAGAAGAAACATCACCAATTATGAGCTCAAATGGGTGATCTATTGTCCATTTCCTTTATTGAGGTAGATTAGTTCTAGATGAAGAGGCCTCATTGTTGTCTTGATGTGTGATTGAGTTTTGATTGTTAGAAACTCCCCCTGAGTTTGTGGATCTTTGATTTGAGAAAGGGGAACTTTCTATAGGTGATCTATCCTGACTTCCTGCTCCTTTTGATAACCCGACGGATGGTGAATTTTGATTACCGACAGATGAAGTTGGTTGTCTCCCGACTGATAAGGCAGATTGTCTCCCGACGGATGAAGCATTATGCAACTCGACAGATGTTGAGTTTTGTGCTTCATTGGTAGTGGATTTTTCTGCATTATCCTTTGATACTGTTTCATGATACTGTCATCACTAACCATCTCCATATTGTCAAATTTGAGACTCTCATGGTAATCTCCATCTTGCAGTCTTTCAATCTTTTTATCATCAAACACAACATGTATTGATTCCACAACAATGTTGGTTCTTAGATTGTAGACTCTATATGCTTTACCAACAGCATATCCAACAAAAATTCCTTCATCTGCTTTAGCATCAAACTTCCCCTTTTGATCAGTTTGATTTCTCAGAATATAGCATTTGCAGCCAAAGACATGAAGAAAATTTAGAGTTGGCTTCTTGTTCTTGAACAATTGATAGGGAGTCATGCATCTTGCTTGATTAACCAGGGAAATATTCTGTGTGTAGCATGCAGTATTTACAGCCTCAGCCCAGAAATATGTTGGTAGTTTAGATTCTACAAGCATTATCCTGGCAGCTTCAATGAGTGATATGTTCTTCCTTTCCACTACTCCATTCTGTTGTGGAGTTCTTGCTGCTGAAAACTCATGCAGAATCCCATTTTCCTCACAAAATGCTCTCATGACAGAATTCTTGAACTCAGTTCCATTGTCACTCCTGATTTTTCTAACTTTGAAATCAGGATGATTATTGACTTGCCTTATGTGATTGATGATGGTTTCACTAGCCTCATCTTTAGACTTTAGGAAATATGTCCAAGAGAACTTTGATAAATCATCTACAATTACTAGGAAAAATCTTTTCCTTGAGATGGACAACACATTGACTGGTCCAAACAAATCCATGTGTGGCAGTTGCAAAGGTTCTTCAATTGTTGAATCAAGTTTCTTCCTGAATGATGCTTTAATCTGCTTCCCTTTTTGGCAGGCATCACACAGTCCATCCTTAGAAAACTCCACTAGAGGAATGCCTCTAACTAGTTCTTTCTTTACTAGCTCATTCATGGTCTTGAAGTTTAAATGGGATAGCTTCTTGTGCCATAACCAACTTTCATCCTAACTTGCTTTACTGAGAAGGCAAGTAACAGATTCTGCATTAGATGAGTTGAAATCAGCTAGGTACATATTTCCTTTTCTCACACCTGTGAGAACCACTTTGTTGCTTCTTTTGTTAGTCACAACACAGGCTTCTGAGTTGAAGGTTACTGAATTGCCTTTATCACAAAGCTGGATGATACTCAACAAGTTGTGTTTGAGACCATCCACTAAGGCAACCTCCTCAATGATGACATTGTCCTTTGAAATCAAGCCATATCCCACAGTATAACGCTTGTTGTCATCTCCAAAAGTAATACTTGGGCCAGCTCTCTCCTCGAACTCTGTGAGCAGGATAGAATCACCAGTCATGTGTCTTGAACAACCACTATCCAAGTACCAAAGATTCTTTTTGTTTCCCTGATTACTTGAAGAACTTATTTCTGTTTCATCAGACTTGGCCATTAAGGCTAGATTGACATAGCTGACATCTTCATCTACATCCAGACCATCTGTTGCCCAGTCATTTTCTTGTGTAATGAAAGCCCATTCCTTTTGTTTGAGCAGTTCAAAGTATTTTTGCTGTTAATCCACAGGCTCAAACCTTTTCTTACTGGAATCTGACTTTCTACACTTACTGGAAAAGTTCCCTGCCAAGCCACATTTGAAATATTTGAATTTTGATTTATCCACCATGTTTCTATTTGGCTTGGCTGCTCCAAAGTTCTTTTTGAACTTGAGCTTGGCAGATCTTCTGGAAAGAAATGCTAAATGTTCATCAATGTCTTCCATGTCATCTTGGCTCAAAGAATCTTCATTTTCTACTGCAAGCCCCTTGCCCTTGCTTTCACAGACCCTTGAAGTTGACTCAACAGCTTACATCTTCATCTCCTTCTCTTTCTCTAACTCAGCAACTAATGCAATGGACCCTCCTTTCTTATTTCCTCTCTCCATCCTCTCATCTTGCTCTATTTCAAGCTCATAAGTTTTCAGGATGCCATACAGTCTCTCCAAAGTAAACTCCTTATAATCTTGTGAGTTTCTCAATGAGACTGTCATTGGTTTCCATTCCTTTGGAAGAGATCTAAGGAATTTCAGATTAGATTTTTTTGTTTGATAGACCCTTCCATGCAACTTTAGAGCATTTAGCAGTTTTTGAAACCTACTAAAAATGTCAGTGAGAGACTCACTTTCTTCATTATGAAAATGCTCATATTGCTGAATCAGTAGCTGCATCTTGTTTTCTCTAACTTGCTCAGTGCCATCACAGATGATCTGTATTGTATCCCAAATTTCCTTGGCAGTTTTACAGTTGATAATGTTGTCAAACATATCACCATCAACTCCATTTAACAGGATATTCATGGCCTTTTTATCCTTCTTGACTTGTTCAATATCAGGATCAGACCATTTATGCCTTGGCTTGGGGACAAATGGCTCATTTCCAGTTGCAGCTCTCATTGGAACATGAGGGCCTCTTTCTATGCAGTCCATATAGGCCTCATCTCGAGAAAGTAAATGAAGATGCATATTTACCTTCCAATGATGGTAATTATCTTTATCCAGAAAAGGAATCTTGACTCCAACATCCTTCTTGTTCATCTTGTTGTATTGTTTTGATCTTTAAACTCTTTGTTCTTCAAGAGCTTGCTCTGATACCAATTGTTAGACCCTTAACAATTTAACAAGAATTACAGAAGGGGGGTTGAATGGAATTCTTGAAACTTTTTCTTGAATAAAAATGTTCTAACTCAGATATATATATATAAGTGTGAATTGATTAGCATAATGCGGAATAGTTACTTGAAATGAATCAAAACACAAGTAATTAAAAACAAGAGTCCTTAAAAACTTTCTGGTGGATTTGAATGATTCCACCAGAGATATAATATATATATAGAGAGAACTCTGTGTGCAAAAATCTCACAGCTGCTTACAAATGATCAACTAAGAATACTGAGAAATACTAAGAATTCAGCTTACAAATGTTTCTCTCTTGGTTGCTTGGTTTCTTAGTTAGTTGTTCTATTTGCTACTTCTTGGTTTATATATCACCAAGATTACAAAGCAATAAGATAAGATAATAAAAACAAAGACTATCAAGTCTATTACAATGCTACTTTATTACTATATTCCGGCATCTTTGAATATCTTCATAATAGCATGGAAATGGCAATGCTTCTTTGTTCTCGAAAACCAAGTTGAATAGGCTACCACATTCCATTTACATACACTCGACGCATGTGCCTGTGTTGTCATTGTCAACAGATATTTGAATTCTTTATCCGTCGGGTTCATGATCATCCGTCGAGTTAATGATCATCCGTCAAGTTGTTAATCATCCGTCGAATTCATTGTTATTTATCCGTCGGGTAGCAATCAGGCACTAGACTTCATTTCATCTATGCAGAATTACAAGACATCATCTATGTACAATTAATCAACCTATTCTGCATATCTAGTTAAAGTCAACATGACTTAAGTACTACTACAGATTCTAAATAATGTGTATGCAGAAACGTGCTATAGACTTATTGTTACATAAGCTACTCACTCGATGGATAATAAGTCATCATCCGTCAGGACTAAAATAAGTCATCCGTCGGGACTATAATCCTTATCCGTCGAGTGCTACATTTTCACTAAGTAAAATCTACCAAGGTATTTTGTTCATGAATCATCAAGTACACAACATATACACAACAAGTTTTATATCCAATCACCCTATTAGACATAACATTGTCTAGACTGCTATATAACAGATGTCTCACCTTAGCATCTTTCAGAATTGATGCTAAATCTTCAGGAGTATAACCTTCTTATCCTTTTCAACCATCTTTTTAGTCTCACCAGGATCAGCTACAACAAGTTTCTTGGGCCTGTATGGACCATCATAAATCATGTTCAGATATTCAGGACATATAGCCTTCAAGCACGTAGCCATCTTAAATTTCCAGATTGGATATTCATTGTCTTTGAGAATTGGAAATTTGATGGTTTCATATCTACTCATATTTTTATTTATTTGATTTGTGGCTGGTGGTGGTGGTTGTTGAGTTTCTTTGTTTGCCATTATTGATTATTTTCTGTATCTTAAATTATTTGTGTATCAACATCAAGCTCTGATACCAATTGATAGGCCTTTAAATATACTGTAGAGGGGGTGAATACATTATTAACAAATAATTCAAATTAAAAATCGATAAGCAGTAACAGTTTTTGTATTCATAAATAAAAATTGATTACAATATTCTCTCAAAGAATGAACAGATATCCTTGAGAGCTACTAGGTTATACTGAATGATAGAAAAATAATCGAAATATGTAGTGTTAACCTAATCTGTGCTTATATACTGCACAGTTCCACAATCAATCTTGTTGATATGATATACGTGAATAAGGAATCTTAATACATATCTAACTATTAATTGCTATAATTAAGTAAAGTCCTACACCGACATATCTCTGCAAATATATTCTTTAGTGATATCTCCTGATTTTCAGCTTGACAAATAGTGATGTAAACAAATATTGATGACAAGTACTGATCAGCAAATACTGATGTTAAATGTTGATGATGTCATCCTTTATCAAACTTTGATATCACAAATACTGATGACAAACTCTAATATTTTTAAATACAAACATCATTAATCAGATTTAACATACCCAAACTTTGTTTGGTCCGTGATGCTTAGAAACAGTTCTTATTTTCTCAATCTTTAACACATGGCATTTCACTCCTTTATCAATCTCAAAAAACATTTTTTGTGACTTGAGTGAATTTCCAACATTACTAGTACTGGAGAAGAAATATAGACGGTTCATTTTCCATTTTAGACAGACAGAGAAAAAAACATAGAGAAGTAAAAAGTGAGAGAGTAGCAACTAGAGGAAGAAATATAGTTACATAATTATATCGGTTCCAAAATTTTAATTATTTTCTCTAAACTATACTCCTGATCCACTTCCGTCAGGTTAGTTCTCTGATTTTATTTTGTGTAGCCAACTTAGTAGATGATGTCTTTATATTGTATATCCAAGAAATTACTCTTAATGATATTGTGAGACTCTAGATAAGTAGAGAAGATCATTATAATCCCATTGATAAATGTTGTTTATAGTGGAAGCTTAAGAGGACTAAGGTCCCCGTGTTTTTTTTATTTGAATTTTCCACGCATATTCTTGTGTCTGATATATTTCTTGCTATTATTAGTGTTTCTGTGCTTAGTTGTGCTTGGTTGAATTTTATTGCTGCATTATAGAGTTAGTTATAGAACTCTGTTTTTGACACACAAAGAGGGAAAATACTGGAGATTACTGCAGAGATTTTCCTAACAAGTGGTATCAGGTCCAGGTTATTTTGTGTTTAATTTTTGTATGTTTGAAAATGGAAGAGACGGACGGGATGATAAAGTCCATATTATCAAATTATTCAACATGGAAGCAATTGACGGAAGATCCTCTCTATTGCAAAGATTTATACAAGCCTATTAAGATCAGTGAAAAGCCCTCTAATATAGAAGGAAGAATGGGAAGTTTAGCACCAAAAATGCATTTCCTACATTAGAAGATGGATGTATATGAATCTACATGAGAACATATCTAATGAAACCAAAGCTTATGTTGTCTGGCAAAAGCTTGAAAATCTCTTCGCAAAGAAAACAACTGGAAATAAAATTTCTCTACTTAAACGGCTTGTTAATTTAAAGTACAGGGATGGTAGCACTATGGTTGAGCATACAAGCCAATTTCAAAGTCTTGTAAACCAGCTGCTTACAATAAAAATGAAAATGGATGATGAGATGTAAGCCTCATTACTTCTCATCTCCTTTCCTGAAACTTGGGAGACTTTGGTAATAACGTTAACTAATTCCATAATAGAAGGTACTTTAACCATGGACTTGGTTAAAGACCGTTTTCTAAATGAAGAAGCTAGAAGAAAAGCTTAAGGTGATTATTCTTTAGGGGCACTTATTGCTAAAGACAGGAAAGACGTGGAAGAAGCTTGAGTAAAAATTCTCATGGCTCTAGAGGATGATCCAAATCTCGAAAAAGTATCAAATGTTTTCATTGTAATAAACTAGGCCATATGAAAAAGGAGTGCAGGATATGGAAAAGGGAGCAAAAGGAGAAGAATGAAGGAAAGAGAAATGACAAAGAAACTAATATTAATGCTACTGATGGTGATGTTATCGTTGTGTCTGATGATGTATATGTTAACCTCGTAACCCAAGAATGTAATTGGGTGGTTGATTCTGGTGCTTCACTTCATGTTCTAGCTCGTGATGATTTCTTTACATCTTATAACAGTGGTAATTTCGGTAATGTCAGAATGGGTAACACTGGTGCATCAAAGATTGTGGGTATTGGAGATGTTTTGCTGAAAACTAGTATCGGGAATAAATTAATTCCCAAATATGTTAGGCATGTCCCGGACATTCGTCTTAATCTAATATCTACTGGAAAACTGGATGATGAGAGATTCACAAATTGCTTTAGTGAAAGTAAATGGAAACTCACTAAAGGTTCTCTAATTGTTTCAAGAGGAAAGAAAATGAATACACTCTATGTAATGGAAGCAAAGATGCATAAAGGAGATATTGATGCAGTTCAGGAAGGTTCAAGCATTGATCTTTAGAACCAAAGACTCAGCACATCAGTGAGAAAGGTCTTCAAACTTTAGTTAAAAAGAAAATCATACCAAATTTACAAGGTATGAATATTAAGACTTGTGATCACTGTTTGGTAGGAAAAACTCATCAAGTTTCCTTTCGTAAACATTAACCTTCCAGAAAATTACATGTTCTTGATTTAATTCATACCGATGTCTCTACTATGCAAACTAAAACTCTTGGAGGTGCTATTTATTTTGTTACTTTCATTGACGATACTCTAGGAAAGTTTGAGTTTATGCTTTAATGACTAAAGATCAGGTACTCGATGTATTTAAAGAACTTCATGCCAACCTTGAGAGAGAAACATGAAGAACTTTAAAATGTGTTCGAGCAGATAATGGTGGCGATACAGGGGTCTATTTGAGAAATATTGTGCATCCAAAGGTATTAGGCTAGAGAAGACAGTGCCAAACACTCCTCAACACAACGGTGTGGCACAAAGGATGAACCGCACAATTGAAGAAAGGATCAGGTGTATGCTTTCCCATTTCAAGCTACCTAAAAGCTTTTGGGGGGAGGCTATGAGAACAGCTCTTGATTTGATTAACATTTCACCTTCAGCTCCTCTAAATGGAAAGGTTCCAGAGACAGTATGGACAGGAAAAGAAGTTTCATATTCTCATTTGAGAGTTTTCGACTACAGAGCTTTTGTTCATATTCCAAAAGATGAAAGATCCAAGCTTGATGATAAGGCAAGATCATGTGTATTCTTAGGGTATGGTCACGAAGAGTTTGAATACAGATTATGGGATCCGGTAAATAAGAAAAAAAATTAGAAGTTGTGATGTTGTATTTCTTGAAGATTAGATGTCTAAAGATAGTGACAGAGTTTAAGTTCAGAAGCATAAATTCAATGTTGATATTTATGCAAGTACTAGTTCGGTTCCTTCTCCTGTAGTTCACAATCGTGGGGAAGATGAACATGAGAGTTATTAGGAGCATGTTACCGAAGATACAGATGAACATGAAGAGCGTGATGAAAGTATCAACAAATATTTTTCTTCTGAAAATGATGACATTGAGCCAACCGAATAGAATGGAGGAATGCCTTCACCACCACAAGTTATTGAGACTTCAGTGAGAAGATCAACCAGAGAGCACAAGCCATCTTTGAGATACACTCCACATGAATATATAATTCTTAGTGAATGGGGGAACTAGAAACATACCAAGAAGCTATCCATCATGGGCATAAAGATAAGTAGGTTGAAGCCATAAAAGAGGAGATGAGATCCTTATCGAAGAACAATACATATGACTTGGTCGAGCTACCTAAGGGGAAGAAAACTATTAAGAACAAATAGGTTTACAGGTTGAATACCGAAAATAATAGCTCGCAACCGAGATATAAAGCGCGACTTTGATGAAATATTTTCTCCTGTTATGAAAATGTCCTCAATTATAGTTATGCTTGGTTTGGCTGCTCCCTTAACTTATAAATAGAATAACTTGATGTGAAAACTGCATTTTTTCACGGTAATTTAGAAGAAGAAATGTTTATGGAGCAGCCGGAAGGTTTCAAAATTAAAGGTAAAGAAAAACTTGTGTGCAAGCTTAGGAAGAGATTATAGGGACTCAAACATGCCTTTAGACGCTGGTATAAAAGGTTTGAGTCATTTATGCTAAGCAATGGATATAAAAGCACTACCGCTGATCATTGTGTATTTATAAAGAAGTACTCTAATGATGATTTTATTATTCTCCTCTTATATGTGAATGATATGTTAATTGTTGGACATGATGTTCAAAAGATCGAAGAATTAAAGAAAGAATTGAGCGAGTCTTTTGATATAAAATATTTGGGATCAGTGAAGCAAATACTTAGTATGCAGATTACACGTGATAGGCAGCATGGGAAGCTTTGGTTGTCTCAAGAGACTTATATTGAAAAGGTTCTAGAAAGATTTAACATGAGCAAAGCTAAAACTGTAGGTTCTCCACTTACAAGTCATTTGAAACTTTCTTCTAAGAAGTGTCCGAAAAGTGAGAAAAAAAAGCTAGAAATGATTAAAGTGGCTTACTCATCAGCGGTAGGATGTTTAATGTATATTATGGTTTTTACAAGACCGGATATAGCTCATGTTGTAGGAGTGGTCAGTCGATTTCTCTCTAATCCTGGTAAAGATCATTGGAGAGCAGTAAAATAGATATTACTATATTTACATGGTGCTTCCAGTTTATGCTTATGTTTTGGTACCGGCCAGCCTGTACTTAATGGATACTCAGATGCCAACATGGCAGGTGATTGTGATTCTAGGAAATCTACTTCAGGATTCTTGATGACATTTGCAGGAGGGGCTGTGTCATGGAAATCAAAGTTACAGAAGTTTGTTTCTTTATCCACAACGGAAGCAGAATACATAGCTGTGAGTCTGTGATTGAAGCCTGCAAGGAAGATTTATGGATGAAAAGGTTTTTTCATGAACTTGGCCCGGAACAAGAAAGATGTTATTCCCAGTGGACTAACAATGAGATTTACAGAAGGGGGGTTGAATGTAAATCTCAAAACTTTTTCAAGTTTTGAGCAATTTGTAAGACTAAGTGTTTGAGTGATCAAATGTGTGTGAATTGCTTGGAGCTGATGCAGACAGATATATATTTAAACACAAATGAAATGAACACAAAGAACTTAAAAACTTTTCTGGTGGATTTGTTGTTCCACCAGAGATGTGTTATTTCAGAAAATCTGTGATTCAAAATTAAATCACAGCTGCTTCCTAGTACAAACTAGATGATTTTCTCTCTTGATATTTCTAAACAGCTCAGGGAAAATTCATATCTAATTACTAGCTACTACTTGGTTTATATAACACCAAGTTTACAAGTGAAGACAAAGATAAAGTACAATAAGACAATAGTTCTCCACTTATTTCTGTTCCATTTTTATCCAGTGTAATATGGAATTATCTGTTGACTCTCCATTTTGAACCAGACTAAAAACGGCTGCTTTTTCTGCTGTTCCTAAAATAGGCTACCACATCTCTGTCAATCCATGTGCCTCTGTCAGCTTTGTTAACTATCACTATCAACTGCTATGAGACTGAGCATCCGTTGAAGCTTTCATCCGTTGATGGCTTTATCCGTTGATGCTCTAGCAGTGCATCCGTTGAAGCTTTCATCCGTTGATGGCTTTATCCGTTGATGCTCTAGCAGTTGAAGCTTTATCCGTTGAAGCACTTATCCGTTGAAGCGTTAGAGACATCCGTTGAAGCTTAGTTTCTTATCCGTTGGAGGTCTTCAATATCAGTTGATACTTCTTCACTTATACAAAATTACAAGGCATGAAATATTTACAATTAGCCCTCCTACTTGTACATCCATTAGTAGTCAACATGACTGATTATCTCCTAACAACATCTAAGAATTACAGCTTGAAACCAGAGAGTGAGATGTGCTACAATACCAAACTTATTGCTAAGTAAGGCTACTCCTTCAACGGATAGCCAAGATGGTCTTATCCATTGAGGCTACAAACACTAGATTTCTACTTAAGTGTTTTGCTGAACTTATCATCAAACTAATACACATATTCCTAACAATCTCCCCCTATTTATGTCTACTAGAACTGTAGACATAAATTTGGGTTTAGCTTGATGATAACAAAACACTTAACAAATATATAAACTGTACCTAAGCAGAAATTCAAAAGTGCTGCAAAAGTGTATATGCTGAGATGAAATTGAAGAAAAACATTGTTTCCAAGGGTGCTCCTTTAGCTTGAGCAAATTACTTTCTTTTCCTTTGATCCCTGGTTTTCTTTCCTAATCTCCTGTCATTCTCCTCCATTTGAAGTTGAAGTTGTCTGTAGAATTCAGCTTCATCTTCTTCATTGATATCTAACTTAGATTGCATATCCTTGAGAGTTTCATTACTGGCAATCTTTAGCTGATCTTTAATTCTGAAAAATCTTCTGACTCCTTTGTTGTCTCTGAACTCCATCAACCAATAAGGTGATTTGTGAATTGTAATACCTCTCTCTGGAATGAGTAAAGTTCTAGGTAAAGCATTGGGCTCCCTCCAAGTTTTCCTTATGTTGGCAATCTTGTTGAGAATCTCAGTCCTGGCAGTTCTGGTAAAGCCAGAATCCTTATGTATGGCTGAGTAGACTCTAATCAAGGTAGTGTAGCCTTCATTCAGAATTCTGTGAAGAGGCCATGTTCTTTCCCCAGCTCATTTGTATTTGAACACTAGTCTTTCTGGTAGCTGTCTATAGGCAGCTATTCCCCTTACATCCTCCAGCTCATCCAGATAGAGTTCAATGTCTGAAAATTCTTTTATGTCACAGATGAGAACATAATCATCTTTAGAGTTTTGAGGTTTGGACTTAGGCTTCTGTGTGAATTTGATTGAGGCTTTAGAGGGTGTTGATTTGATTCTTCTTTTCTGCTTCTTTGAAGATGGAGAAGAGGTTAGGAAGGTGGGCAATTTAATGGTGTCCCAATCAATTGGTTCCTCCTTGTGAATGATTGTTTCACCATGAATGTTCATGAAGGGGTCAGGTACAATGGGTTCAGGAATGGAGGGTAGTTGTTTGGATATTGATTGGGTTTCTTCAGTCTTATCTACCTTCTTTCTCTTTGCATTGACCTTCTTTCTTTTCCCTTTCTGCCATTCTTCCTTACTTCTTTCCTCCATCTCAGTACCAACCATGTCCCCCATAGCTTCATCTTCACCTTTGTCTTCAATTACTTTCTGATCTTCAGCCTGACTTGACTCTAGCTGTTTTTCAAGCTTTGCTTGTGCTCTTTTGTCAGCCTTTAGCTGTTTGGCTTCTTCCTTCAACCTTTTGGTTTCTTCCTTCTTGGCTATTGAGAATTTGGGATGTCCTTGCATCACACATATGCTATTTCCCTCTCTGAAAATAATAGCCATGTTTCTCCTTACAGCCTCATCCATGGTCTCTTTGAGATATGCAATACTTCTTCCTAAAAGCTTGTCCTCATCTGCTTTTGGAAGAGGAAAATCCACCTCTTTTAGAGGATTCTTTGTAGAGTCCTTATTGGATCTGTTGTTGGGCTTGAGAACCATAGGTTGCAGATCTTTGGAAGAAGTTTCTCCATCCTTATGCCTCCCTACTGGCTTGAGTTCCATAATAATTGATTCCACTTTTGTGCTATGCTTCACAGATTATGATTGAGAAGTTGTAGAACCAAATATTAGTTGCATCTTTTCATCAATCTTCTTCCTTTGCTCTTTGACTTGCAATTCAGCTGCTGCTATCTGGATTAGATCAATTCCATCTAGCTTTCCTTTGACTTGAATTGGTGGAGAAGTTGTGATGACAGGAACTAGCACTTGAGAAATCTGAACTGTTGTAGATGGCTCTCCTTCCCCTTCCCCTTTATTCTCCCCCTTTTTGTTATCATCAAGGGTAGGGGTCAAGCCTTGTGCTTGTGCCAGCTGCATGAGGAGATTTGTTTGAGTTTGTTGATTCTGAAGAATGGTGACCATAGAGTCTTTAATTATTTGAACCCTATCTTCCAATCTGGCCAACCTCTTATCAGCATCAGAGGCCTTCCTTAGTCTCCCCAACAAATCTTGTATAGTACCATAGGGTATAACTGAATCCAATTTCTCAGCATTGTAGGATTTCAGATCAGCAATGTCCAGCTTGAGCTCATCCACACTTAGATTGTGCTGGTAATGCTGCAACTGCAAGAGATGCAGAGATTCCAGATGAGCTTGAAGAATTGCCTTGGTGCCAGCATCCTGAGTCTCCTGAATGGCCTGCTGAATTGTCATGACTTGTTTGACCAAAGTGACACCAAACTCTCCTGGTGTTGATGGTTTTTCCCATGCCCATGAAGGAAGATTAGGAACAGAACTTGGGCCTGCTACTCCCCCTAAGTTCATGCTCTCATTCAAAGAATTAGAGTCATCATCATTAGAATTTACTCCAAATTCTTCAGATGGCTCACCAGCTTGAGAAGGCAGCCTGTTGACAGCAGCTTTGTCTCTTAGAAGAGATTCTGAAGTGTGTACAATGTGTAGTGTCTGTTCTGCCTCCACATTGCCCTGTGCAGCCAATAATTGATAGGCTGAAACAGGGTGAGTAAAAGTGTCAGCATCCAAGGAAATATTATCAATGACAGCTTTATAGTGTTGCTGAAATTGTCTTCCCTTATCTGCATCATCCACTTTCATGAACTCACTAGCAATGGCTGGATCCACCCTTATAGCTTCTGTACCTGCCTTTCTCTCAATTTCTCTCTTTTCTTGCATCAGGGGCTCCCCCTGGCTCACACACACCCTCACACCCTCACCTTCACCTTCTAAGGTGGCACTCCTCTCACTTACTTTTGCCATGCTGGAAGAAATAGCATACATTTGGTGACTCTCATCCTCTCCTTTTTCCTGGGAGCAACCCAGCCTCTAACTCAAAAAATCACTCCCTTCCCTCAAGCCTAAAAGTGATTGTACAGTTGCCATGTCCTCTACAGTTGGAGTTGTTTCTGTTAAGTGTGTAGAGGCCATCAATGGATAGGGAGTATCCGTTGAAGTGGAAACTGATGGTATCAATGGATAACTGCTATTAAGCTTATCCGTTGAAGAACAACCACTTGGCAACAGATGAGAGATATCCGTTGAAGAAGGAAATGATGTAGAGATATAAAGTGATATAATTGTTGAATCTGTGTGGATTGATTTTAAGTGAGGTGACACAGATTCTACAACTACATCTGAAAGAATTGGCTGATGATCCAACAAATCATCTAAAAGATGATGATCACCAGGTTTTGAGTGGGGCTCCTCCCTGAGTTTTAATGAGGGAGAATCAGGAATTGATGTGAATATCATATCCACATTCAGAGAGGGTGTAGGAGAGTTTGAGGAATGGTGTGTGTCTATATTGAGAGAATGGGGCTGTGATTCCACATTTGCTGGAATCACATCAAGCTGAATTTGAGAAGGCACAGATATTGGTGGGTGTATCTGTGCTGTGTGTGTCCCTTATGTGGAAACTAGGGTTTTGGCCTTCTTCTTCCTTGAAAAGGCTTGAATTGGTGAATGTTTAGCTTCAGTGTCCCTCCCTCTTTTGTTCTGTGTCCCTGGGTGGGGACTATTTTCAATAGTTACATCCTTTTGGGAGGATGCAACTAGGGATGTGCTGGACTCCTTTTGAACCACTACAGTCTTTTGAGATACTGTGGCTTGGCTGGAATGGGTATCACTCACCTCTCCCACCTTATCCTGGGGGGCTTTTTGATGTTCACCCCTCCCCTCACCACTCACACCCTGTTCACTCCCTTCAGGGTTTATGGTAGTTGTTACAACTGTTGTCTTTTGAGAAACAACAGAGGTAGGTTTCTTTGACTTGACTTTGGAGATTTTAGATTTGGTGGCTTTGGTAGGAGCCTGTTTGGACAATGACACAGGTTCCATAGCCACACTAGAAGGCAAAGAAACATTGGGGTTGGAAATAGTAGGAGTTATAGAAGCATTTACCTCACTTACCTGTGGTGCATTCATGATTGACAAGTATACCAATGGCACCTGGCTGTTGAGATTCATTCTCAAAAGGTCTGCAAGGACCCTTTTCTCTTGTGCCCAGCATTTGAGTTTATTATTCTCATTGGATATAACCAAACCTTCAGCAACATGGTTAGCCAATAACATAAAGAATCTAGCAAAGTAGATGTTATGTGGTCTATTAGCTTTGTTACCTAATCTGGAACCTAATTCTAGCATAACACAGTTGCTAAAATTAAAGTACCTATCAGAAACTAGCATATAGAGCATATTAACAAGAGATGAAGTGATAGCATCAAAATTGCTAATCTTCCCAGAGAAAACCTTAATAAAGGCATCTCCAAGAAAACTCCATTCTTTCCTAAGGCCTTTCCTTCTAATACTACCTAAACTAGTTGAATCAAAAGCATAGCCTATGGAATCTAGCATAGCAGAGACATCTTTATCAGTGTGTGGTGTCATGGCATTATTCTCAGGCAACTTAAAGCAAGATTGTAAATCATCACAATTAATGCAATAGTCCTTACCTTTGAGAGAGAAGGCAATAGTCATATCAGTGGAGTTGAACTCTGCAGTTGTCCAAATCTCCTCAATCACTTCACAGTAGATGGTTGGGGCTTCCAGCATTGCATAGCTCAGTTTGCAGTTCTTGATGAAGTCCATCATCTTGTGATAATCAGAATGGGCTTCCTTCTTTTCAACCAAGACTATGCAATTATTCTTTTCATAAACAAATCCTGTTTGAGACATAATTTTGACTACTGGTGCCATTGTTGTGAGTAGAGGTTGCAGAGAAGAACTTGAGAATTGAGAGAGAAAAAGAATGACAATTGCAAGAAAGCGTAAAGTGAAAATAAGAATTCAATTGGGCTTTTATACTTTCTTGAATTAAAACACAAATTAAAATAATTAAATGATACTTTTAAGTAAGTGAAAGCCGTTCAGGAATAAATGAAACTGTAGAAATTCTGAAAACTACCGTAAATACATATACATACAACACTGTATATCTTTATCAACGGTTGAGTAAAAGAATCAACGGCTGTGACTCACTAACATGACACATCAACGGATAAGGTAAATAGTTATCCGTTGATGAACAACACTATTTTATCCGTTGAAGGATAAAATTACCAGAAATGTATTTATCTTTCAACGGATAATGAATATCTGTTGATAGAACAATTTTGGCTTTCAATGGATAGGGAATATCCGTTGATAGGATAAGTTTTGATTAAAGCCAACTTTGTTCTTGCAGCAAATTCATTTCTGGCTACAAGACAAATTACATAGATGACATAGATTATGAATAGTTAAGCATACCTAACTCACTTACTAATCTTGTGAATGTTGATTCATCAAGTGGCTTGGTAAATATGTCTGCAATCTGCTTTTCATTTGGAACAAAATGAAGTTCCACTGTACCTTTCATCACATGTTCCCTAATGAAGTGGTACTTGATATCAATGTGCTTGGTTCTTGAGTGTTGCACTGGATTTTCAGTAATGGCAATGGCACTTGTGTTGTCACAAAATATTGGAATTTTGTCAACAGTTATACCATAGTCAAATAACTGATTCCTCATCCACAGTATTTGTGCACAGCAACTACCAGCTGCAATGTATTCAGCTTCAGCTGTTGATGTGGAAACAGAATTCTGCTTCTTGCTGAACCATGATACAAGCTTGTTTCCTAGAAATTGACAGGTGCCTGTTGTGCTTTTCCTGTCTAATTTGCAACCTGCATAATCTGCATCTGAGTAGCCAATTAGATCAAAACCAGACTCTCTAGGGTACCAAATTCCTAGATTTGGAGTCCCTTTGAGATATCTGAAAATTCTTTTAATAGCCACTAAGTGAGATTCTTTAGGGTCAGCTTGAAATCTAGCACAGAGACATGTAGAAAACATAATATCAGGTCTACTGGCAGTTAAATATAAAAGTGAGCCAACCATGCCTCTATAACTTGTAATATCCACAGACTTTTCAGCCTTGTTTAATTCAAGCTTGGTGGCAGTGGCCATGGGAGTTTTTGCAGGTGAACAATCCATTAAGTCAAACTTCTTTAAAAGATCATAAATATATTTAGTTTGACTAATGAAAATTCCACCACTAACTTGTTTAACTTGTAAACCAAGAAAGTAAGTTAGCTCTCCCATCATGCTCATTTCATATTTACTTTGCATTAATTTAGCAAACTTTTTACAAAGTTTATCATCTGTAGATCCAAATATAATATCATCTACATAAATTTGTACAAGTATCTTAGAGCCATTAACATTTCTAAAGAAGAGAGTTTTGTCAACAGTACCTCTAATGAAGTGATTATCTAGAAGGAACTTTGATAAAGTCTCATACCAGGCTCTAGGTGCTTGCTTTAGTCCATAGAGTGCTTTCAACAAATAATACACATTATCTGGAAAATTTGGATCTTCAAAACCAGGAGGTTGGGTTACATAAACTTCTTCCTCCAATTCCCCATTTAGAAATGCACTCTTGACATCCATCTGATAGACTTTGAAATTGGCATTAGCTGCATATGCTAGAAAGATTCTGATGGCTTCAAGTCTTGCAACTGGAGCAAATGTTTCATCAAAATCTATTCCCTCTTGTTGAGAATAGCCTTTGGCAACCAATCTGGCTTTATTCCTTATGACAATGCCATTTTCATCTATCTTGTTTCTGAATACCCATTTTGTGTCAATAGAACTCTTGTTCTTTGGCTTGGGTACCAGCTTCCACATTTTGTTCCTCTCAAATTGGTTTAGCTCCTCGTGCATAGCTAAAATCCAATCTGGATCCAAAAGAGCTTCTTTCACTCGCTTAGGTTCCTCCTGTGATAGAAAGCTACTATACAGACATTCATCTTGAGTAGCCCTTCTAGTTTGTACTTTAGATGTAGCATCACCAATGATCAGTTCAAAAGGGTGATTCTTGGTCCATTTCCTTTGAGGTGGTAGATTAGCCCTTAATGAGGTTGCCTCAGTATTGTCATGATGTGAGATAGAATATTGATTTGTTGAAACTCCCCCTGAGTTACTGATCCTTTGAAAGGAAATGGGAGTTCTATCAACTGATGAGGTGAAGTGATTATCCGTTGACAGACTGTGATCAACGGATGCTTCGTTATGAACTTCAACGGATGATGCACTTTGTCTTTCAACGGATGCTGCATTGCTTCTTTCAACGGAAGCTGAATTTTGACTTTCAACGGATGCAGCATTCTGTGCATTATCCAAAGGCAGACTCTGGTTTCTTCTTGAGATGTCTTCTTCATCATTCTCATCTTCTCTATCATCACAATATATCTCAATATTTTCAAATTTGAGTCCTTCATGATGTCCCTCATCTGTTAGTCCATTAATCTTTTTATCATCAAACACAACATGTACAGATTCTATGACAATGTTGGTTCTTAGATTGTAGACCCTATATGATTTTCCAGCAGAATAACCAACAAATATTCCTTCATCAGCCTTTGCATCAAACTTTCCTTTGTGATCAGATTGATTCCTTAAGAAGTAACATTTGCAACCAAAGACATGTAGAAAGTTTAAAGTTGGTTTTCTTCTCTTAAATAATTGATAGGGAGTCATGCATTTTGCTTGATTGATTAGAGAAATATTCTGAGTGTAACATGCACAGTTAACAGCCTCAGCCCAAAAATAAGTTGGGAGCTTTGAATCCTCAAGCATTGTCCTTGCAGCTTCAATTAGTGATTTGTTCTTCCTTTCCACCACACCATTTTGTTGTGGAGTTCTTGGAGCTGAGAACTCATGCATGATCCCATTTACTCCACAGAACATCTTCATGGTTGAATTCTTGAACTCAGTTCCATTGTCACTCCTAATATTCCTTACTTTGAAATCAGGATGATTGTTGACTTGCTTGATATGATTGATGATGATTTCACTAGCTTCATCCTTTGATCCAAGAAAATAAACCCATGAAAACTTTGAGAAATCATCTACAATCACTAGGCAGTATCTTTTCCTTGAAATTGACAATACATTGACTGGTCCAAAGAGATCCATGTGTAGAAGTTGCAGTGGTTCATCAATTTCAGATTCAAGCTTCTTACTGAATGATACTTTCTTTTGCTTTCCTTTCTGACAAGCATCACACAGTCCATCCCTTGTGAATTCCACTAGAGGCATTCCTCTAACTAAGTCCTTTTTGACCAGATCATTCATCGTCTTGAAATTCAAATGGGACAGCTTCTTATGCCATAGCCAACTTTCAACTGGACTTGCTTTACTGAGAAGACAAGTAATGGATTCTGCATCTGTAGAGTTGAAATCAGCTAAGTACACATTTCCTTTTCTAACTCCAGTTAGAACCACTTTATTGTCCTTTTTACTTGTGACAATACAGGCTTCAGAATTAAAGGAAACAGTATTCCCTCTGTCACATAGTTGACTGATGCTCAATAAATTGTGTTTGAGACCATCAACCAATGCAACTTCATCAATGATGACATTTTCTTTTGAAATCAAGCCATATCCCATAGTGAATCCTTTGCTGTCATCTCCAAAGGTTATGCTAGGGCCAGCTCTCTCCTTAAATTCTGTGAGCAGGGTGAAATCTCCTGTCATGTGTCTTGAACAACCACTGTCCAAGTACCATAGATTCCTTCTTTGTCCCTGCACACAACAAAATCAATCAAGTTGATTTTGGTACCCAAGTTTCCTTGGGTCCAGCCTTGTTAGTCTTTTTCCTAGACTTCATTCCTCCTGCATCTTTTGACTTAGGTAACTTTGGGTCAACCTTGGTCTCAGATGTGGTTGGTTGAAGTGTAGGGTTAGTCACGGAATCATTTAACACATTTGATTGAATTTGATAAGGCATAGGTTGTGCAAACATGTTATTCTACATAGGCATATTGTATGGCATTTGAGGCATACTAAATACAGTAAAGTAAGGATTGTTAATGTATGGCATGTTTGCAAAATGTGCATGGGGATTCTAGTGAGACATAACAGGCATAGCATGCAGAGGTGACATAGACATGTTAGGCATGGAGGGATTTGAAGGCATGGGAGCATTTTTAACAGATTTGCAATTATCAGATAGGTGATTAACACTTTTACAATGTACACAGCTTTTTCTAGGAGCATACCTATCAGGTGTGTAATTGTTATGTTTATTAATCCCTACCTTCCCATTTCTTTTAGATTTTCTTTTAGTTTCCTTCTTATCCTCAACCAACTTAAGCCTATCTTCCAACTGATCTAAAGTCATGTGTCCTATATTCACCTTACTGACATCTCTGGATGTGCTAGCTCCTTCTCTGACAAAGTTCTTGAGAGTTGAATCATTCTTTTTATTTTTAAAAGAACTTGCATGTTTTAATTGATGAGCCTTCAACGGATGCTTCTTTTCCTCCTTCAACGGATAACTTTCATCATCCGTTGATTCCACATCCGTTGACAATCCATCAATTAATTCTAACTTCTTTTTGTTTTTCTTCCAGGCATCCTCACAGAATGATTCAATTCCCTGAACCTTGGCAATTTGAACACCAACATCCCTAGATGTTTTCCAGGCCTTGATTACCTCTTGCTCACTTTCTAACTGTTTAGAAAGAATTTCTACTTTCTTAACAGCTTCTTCTAGTTCACTCTCGACAGTCAAGCATTTAAGTTTAATCTTTTCAAGCTCAATTACCTGACTCTCTAACACAACATTCCTATCACTTAAAAACACATTATTTTCTTTGATCCTAGTGTTTTCTTTAGCTAGTGATTTAAGAGAAACACGCAAATGATATAATTCATTGGACATATCATTTATGGCTTCATTGCATTCATGTTTAGAAAGCTGAGAGAGATCAGTAGTAATTACCTGGTTGCTTAATGAACTAGTTTCATTTTCATCAGAATTAGCCATCAGGGCTAGGTTGACATATTCCACATCATCATCTTCATTTACCCCATCTGCTGCCCAATCATCTTGAGTGAGAAAAGCTCTTTCCTTTTGTTTGAGCAAATCAAAATACTTCCTTTTGTAATCAACTTGCTCAAATTTCTTTTTCTCAGAATTTGGCTTCCTACACTCACTTGCAAAGTGTCCACTAATGCCACAGTTGTAACATTTGAACTTTGATTTGTCCACCATGTTTTTGTTTGGCTTAGTGAACTTTGTGTTTTTCCTGAACTTCATCTTTGCAAACCTCCTGGACAGAAAGGCCAGATGTTCATCAATATCATCAGATTCATCCTGACTGGAATTGTCTTCATCCTCAGCAACTTGCTCTTTACCCTTGCTTGATTCTGATTTGCTTGTGCCAATTTTGAGACTTGGCATTGTATTTTCCTCATTTCTGGCTTCAACTTTTTCACTGTCAGCTACAAGTGCAACTGATCCTCCTTTTCTCTTTCCCTTTTCCAACAGCTCATCTTGCTCCATCTCAAGTTCATAAGTCTTCAAAATTCCATATAATCTTTCAAGTGTGAAGTCCTTAAAATCTTGAGAATTTCTTAGAGAAACAGTCATAGGCTTCCATTCCTTTGGTAGAGACCTTAGAAATTTTAGATTGGAGTCCTTGACTTGGTACACTCTCCCATACAGCTTTAATCCATTCAATAGTTTCTGAAATCTGTTGAATGTATCATTCAATGATTCTCCTTCTTCAAAGTGGAAATATTCATATTGTTGAATGAGAAGCTGCATTTTGTTTTCTCTAACTTGCTCCGTGCCTTCACAGATAAGCTGCACAGTATCCCAAATTTCCTTAGCAGTTTGGCTATTGATGACATTGTCAAACATATCTTGATCCAGGCCATTAACCAAAATGTTCATGGCTTTCTTGTCCTTGTGGACCTCTTCAATATCTTCAACAGTCCATTCTACCTTTGGCTTGGGAATAGACTGTCCAACAGCAACTGTAGCAGTAGCAGCTGTGGCCACCTTGTGTTGGATGTGAGGACCATTCTCAATGTAGTTGATGTAGCTTTCATCTTGAGAGAGAAGATGTAAATGCATCTTCACCTTCCAGTGATGATAGTTATCTCTTTCCAGGATTGGAATCTTTATACCAATATCCTTCTTACTCATGATGTTAGCAGAATAGATCTTTAAACTCTTTGTATGTTAAGAGCTTGCTCTGATACCAATTGTTATTCCCAGTGGACTAACAATGAGATTTACAGAAGGGGGGGTTGAATGTAAATCTCAAAACTTTTTCAAGTTTTGAGCAATTTGTAAGACTAAGTATTTGAGTGATCAAATGTGTGTGAATTGCTTGGAGCTGATGCAGACAGATATATATTTAAACACAAATGAAATGAACACAAAGAACTTAAAAACTTTTCTGGTGGATTTGTTGTTCCACCAGAGATGTGTTATTTCAGAAAATCTGTGATTCAAAATTAAATCACAGCTGCTTCCTAGTACAAACTAGATGATTTTCTCTCTTGATATTTCTAAACAGCTCAGGGAAAATTCATATCTAATTACTAGCTACTACTTGGTTTATATAACACCAAGTTTACAAGTGAAGACAAAGATAAAGTACAATAAGACAATAGTTCTCCACTTATTTCTGTTTTATTTTTATCCAGTGTAATATGGAATTATCTGTTGACTTTCCATTTTGAACCAGACTAAAAACGGCTGCTTTTTCTGCTGTTCCTGAAATAGGCTACCACATCTCTGTCAATCCATGTGCCTCTATCAGCTTTGTTAACTGTCACTATCAACTGCTATGAGACTGAGCATCCGTTGAAGCTTTCATCCGTTGATGGCTTTATCCGTTGATGTTCTAGCAGTGCATCCGTTGAAGCTTTCATCCGTTGATGGCTTTATCCGTTGATGCTCTAGCAGTTGAAGCTTTATCCGTTGAAGCACTTATCCGTTGAAGCATTAGAGACATCCGTTGAAGCTTAGTTTCTTATCCGTTGGAGGTCTTCAATATCAGTTGATACTTCTTCACTTATACAAAATTACAAGGCATGAAATATTTACAATTAGCCCTCCTACTTGTACATCCATTAGTAGTCAACATGACTGATTATCTCCTAACAACATCTAAGAATTACAGCTTGAAACCAGAGAGTGAGATGTGCTACAATACCAAACTTATTGCTAAGTAAGGCTACTCCTTCAACGGATAGCCAAGATGGTCTTATCCGTTGAGGCTACAAACACTAGATTTGTACTTAAGTGTTTTGCTGAACTTATCATCAAACTAATACACATATTCCTAACAAAAGATATGTTGTCTATTGTGATAACCAGAGTGCAATTCACCTTTCTAAAAATTCAACATTTCACTCAAGAAGTAAACATATAGATATTAGATATCACTGGATTCGTGATATTATGGATACAAAAGAACTACACTTAGAAAAAGTACATAAATCTTAGAATGGTTCTGATATGTTCACAAAATCTTTGCCTAAGGAAAAGCTCGAGGCTTGCAGGAGAAAAGCGGGTTAAGTGATGCCCACTAACTAAGGCGTAGGGTGAGATGTTTTGGGTCCGCTCGACTTTGTGGGCTTGGCCCAATACATGGATATTAAGCCCATGTTAAAATAAAAATAAATAAAATGCATTAGACGGTTCATTTTCAAATTTAGACAGATAGAGAAAAATATAGAGAAGTAAAAGGTGAGAGAGTAGCAGCTAGAGGAAGAAATATAGGATCATAATTATCTCGGTTCTAGAGTTTTACTTGTCTGCTCTAAAGTATACTCCTGATTCACTTCCGTCAGGTAAATTCTCTGATTTTATTTTGTGTAGCCATCTTAGTAGATGATGTCTTTATATTGTATATCCATGAGTGTACTGTTGATGATATTGTGAGCCTCTAGATAAGTAGAGAAGATCATTATAATCCCATTAATAAACGTTGTTTATAGTGGAAGCTTAAGAGGACTAAGGTCCCCGTGATTTTTTTTATTTGGGTTTTCCATGCATATTCTTTTGTCTGAAATATTTCTTGCTATTAGTATTGTTTCTGTACTTAGTTATGCTTGGTTGAATTTTATTATTGCATTATAGAGTTTGTTATATAACTCTGTTTTTGACACACAAAGACGAAAACTACTAGAGATTGCTGTAGAGGTTTTCCTAACACTATACAAAAAATGAACAGAAATCGGGTAAAGTTCATCAACCACTTTGTAATTTACTCTCAAAATAATAAGGGCGTTGGAATCAGTTTAGGTCTCGGCTGACATATCTGAACCACATAGCATTCAGTATGTAACTATGAGCTATCAATGACAACAGTTACAAGTCCCGGGCACAAGTTCATCAGGATGTCAACCGTTAGAGGGAACAATTTAATAAAGAACCTGTTATTTTTATTTTAATAAAAATCATTATTTTATGGGCTACATATAAATATGTCAATTATATTTACTATTTATTATACTAGGTTAAATTAAGTGATCAAATAAGAAACCTAATTAGATTTTAATTTATTGTATGGACCTAATAAGTGGATACCTAATACCAGCCTCAATTAAATTATAATGGGAGATTTAATTAGGTGGTATATAATAAGGGTTATAGTCCCCAATATATCAAGTACGTTAAAGGGCTTATCTTCTACCCATCGGAGAGAGCTTTTGATAAATCATAAGGAGTACTTGGTTGAGGAAGAAAATAATCAAGAACATAATATAGATTCGGATACCATCACAATTATCGCCTCATGAATTCAGCTACGCTTCCGCCTTCGGTTTAATCTCGATAATTAGATATGATGATTACGGTCCTTGTCTCTATTTTAGATAATTATATGTTTATAGAATTCTTAGATTTTATCAATTGGCACCAGAGCCTCCTCATATTTTGGTTATCGGGATTACAATTATTATTCATTTTGAGATTGTGATATATTTGATTAATTCGGTGAACGGTTTATGAGATAAAACCCTTCGTGCGGCTATGTATTTGTCTTTGTACATTCATATGAATATGTATTTATCTGTTATTGTTATGGCAACCAATAATGATCTAAAATTAAACAAGTGTGCAATTTTCTTACATTTGCAATAGACATACAACATTTGTTTGTACGAGTCAGGAGCTCAATTCTAGTTATGTCATGAATTTGATTATTTAGTTTAATATATAATTGTGCGGCAAATATATTAGTTTACATAGCTCATGTACCAAGCATTGCATATTGTTATTTTGCATGGGAGTGAATTGACAAGTTTGTTTTCTGACATATAGAATATTAAGATATATTTAGTGTCTTAATTTTTCAAGTAAGGATATTTGTAAAAATAAATAAAATATATATAATTGTAACTTATATTTATTATTGGCAAATTAAGTTTACTTATTTATATAAGTGGTCTAATATTTTATGTTAATTAATTGAAGTAATATGTCGCCAAAGTGACCGCTTTTGTGTAGCTTAATTAATTTAAAAATATTATTATGACAATAGAATTTTTAATTTTATGTAAATTTTATCGGACCAAAAGAAGGTAATATTTGACCTAAATTAAAATATTCTTGTGATAATAAATGTGTAGCAATATTAAGATTTTTATGTGAATAATAAGTGGGTCCGAAGAAAGGCCTATTATTTGATAGAAATTAATTGCTAATACTTGATTATTGTGTGGAGAGTACCAATTGCAAATTAAATTTTATGTCCAAAGACTAAATTTAATGTTGTGTTAGGTATCTTGTGATGGTGTTGCCTATATTTAAAAACTTATCACAATTATTATATATACTAGTTTTAAGCTTTTGTCGTATATTTGTTTTATATTTCAGTTACTGAGAGTGTTAATTCTGCTTCTGCTCAGTTGAGCATGATTCCAATGTTAAATGGGACAAATTATGTCACGTGGAAAGAGAATGTTGAGATCGTTCTTGGGTGTATGGATCTCGACCTTGCGCTAAGGAAAGAGCAACCAGTTCCCACTACAGATGATCCCAAAACGAATCAAATTGAGAAATGGGAACGCTTTAATCGTATGTGTCTGAAAATCATGAAGCGAACGATTCCAACTGGCTTTCAGGGCTCAATTGTTGAGAGCACAAGTGTCAAGAAGTTCCACTCCAATATTGAGAAATATTTTTCTAAAAATGAGAAAGCAGAAACGAGTAATCTTCTGTCAAAACTCGTGACCAAGAGGTATAAAGGAAAGGGGAACATAAGGGAGTATATCATTGGGATTTGTTGGAAAACTCAAGAAACTCAAGATAGAACTTTCAGATGAGTTACTTGTTCACTTGGTTTTTATTTCTCTGCCTCCTCAGTTTGGACACTTTGTGGTGAATTACCTATACTTAATACATGAGAATTCATATGCTCTGGACGTATATAAAGAGTATAAAGCTGAAGTTGAACTTCAGCTAAACAGTAGTCTTAAAGCTGTCAGATCTGATCGTGGTGGTGAATACTACGGTAGAAATGATGGATCATGTGAGCAACGTCCAGGACCCTTTGCTAACTTCTTAAAGGAGTGTGTAATTCTCCCCAAGTACACTATGCCAGGAAAACCAAATATAAATAGTGTTGCTGAGAGGCGAAACCGTACTCTTAAAGATATGGTGAGAAGTATGATAAGTCATTCTTCCTTGCCTGAGTCACTTTGGGAAGAAGCACTAAAGACTGCAATTTATATCCTTAACTGGGTTCTAACTAAAGCAGTCGCCGAAACACCTTACAAACTTTGGACTAAGAAAAATGCTTAGAATTAAGCATTTACATGTTTGGGGTTGTCCAGCTGAGGCAAGGCCATATAGGCCAAATAAAAAGAAACTGGACTCTAGGACGGTCAGTTGCTATTTTGTTGGGTATCCGGAACGTACTCGCGGATTTAAATTTTATGATTCCGCTACTAGATCCTTATTTGAGACTGATAATGCAAGATTTTTTGAGGATGTTGATTTTGGGAGGGAAGATATAGGTAAAATTAATGTCTTTGAAGAAAATAGTCATGATCTTATTTATGAATTTTCCAAGAGCAATGATCATATTATGATACCTATCATTGTTCAAGGCCCTTCGGTTCAAGACAATACTGATATTCCCCATAAGGAACCAATTGAGCAAACTCAACAACCTCATGAATCACAAGAAGTGCCACTAAGGAGATCCACTAGAGATTGAAAGAGCACAATTCCAGATGATTATGTTATTTTTCTACAAGAACATGAAGATGGAATTGGAATTGAGGAAGATGATCCTGTAAATATTCAACAAGCCATGTAGAGTTCTAACCCTTAAAAGTATATTGATGCCATGAATGAAGAGATGTAATCTATGAAAGGCAATGACATTTGGCATCTTGTCGATTTTCCTAAAGGCTCAAAACCTATTGGTTGCAAGTGGGTATTTAAAACCAAAAGGGATTTGAGTGGTAACATCGAGAGATATTAGGCTAATCTAGTTGCTAAAGGATTCACTCAAAAGAAAGGTATCGACTATAATAAGACTTTCTCTCCGATTTCCACGAAAGACTCATTTAGAATTTTTATGGAACTTGTTGCTCATTATGATCTAAAGCTACATCAGATGGATGTAAAGACGGCATTTCTCAATGGAAACATTGGCGAGACAATTTATATTGTGCAACCAGAAAACTTTGTCACTGGAGATCTAAAGACTATGGTTTGCAAATTAAAGAAGTTCATTTATGGTCTCAGGAAGGCTTCTCGTGAATGGTCTCACAAATTTCATCATGTTATCATATCATATGGTTTCGAAGTGAACTTGATGGAACATTGTGTATATTACAGGTTCAGTGGGAGTAAATTTAGCTTTCTTCTCTTATGCATTGATGATATCTTACTTGCTACTAATGATATAAGCTTATTGCATGATACCAAAAAATTTCTCACTAGTCAATTTGAGATGAAGGACCTTGGTAATGCCTCTTTTGAATAAGGAATTCAGATATATCGAGATCGCTCTCGAGGTATTCTTGGATTGTCACAAAAGAGCTATATCGAAAATATACTGGAAAGGTATGGCTTGAAAGATTGTGCACCAATGGATACACCCGTGTCTAAGGGAGACAAATTTAGTCTCAAACAGTGTCCCAAGAATGAACTTGAGATAAGGAAAATTCAAAGGATACCATATGCATCGGCAGTGGGAAGCCTAATGTATGCTCAAGTTTGTATCATCCTGATAGAACATTCATTGTTGTAATGTTGGGAAGATATTTGAGTAATCCGGGAATAGAGCAATGGAAAGCAGTGAAACGAGTCTTACGGTATTTGAAGAAAACAAAAGATTATATGCTCACATATAGGAAATCAGATCATCTAGAAATCATTGGATATTCAGATTCTGACTTTGGAGGATGCAAAGATGAAAGAAAATCTACTTCGGGCTATGTTTATCTACTAGCTGGTGGAGCGATTGAAAGAGATATGTCCTAAGTCCAATCATGTATGATGCTTTAGGAATAAGTTTTACATAATCTCTTTTGATTTCAATTATATTAATAAAAGACTTATTTTATTTTTATTACGGGCTTTATCAATTTAAGGGTTTAAATAAGATATACCATATTTTAGAGTAAAGCTTTTATGGATTATGATGAGATCATTATAATGAGACCTAAAACATGATAATTCTGAACTTAAATAGTTCATGTTCATAGGATTACTAACTGGTAATTAGTAATCCTCAAATATCGGTACATACTATGCTTGCTTCATTATGAAGGATGTCTGTTCTCAAAGACATTTATGTGGTGACACTATAGCTAGTATGTAGGTGCTTATTATAGAATAAGTTCACTGAATATGACTAGCATAGTTGAACAACTGATGGAGTTCACTCACGTGTTAGTAGTTGTACACATAGTGATAGTTGTACAAGTGTCCTTAGACTTGAGGTCATCATAGTCATCTTGTGTATACCAAACTAAACATTGGTTTAGTTCTTAGTCTCTAGGGACAATAATAAGGGATCTTCTAGGCTCTCATATAATGTATCAACATAGAACTTGCATTAGTTTATGCACAAATATGAGAAAAGTAAATTAAAGGTCAGGTTGGTTATTGAGTTCACCAAAGTATATTCTAACATTTGCTTCTTCAAATCATCTGGAACAACATGCCAGTTAACATATGTCAGCAACACATAATCCTTAACTAGAGTCCCCAGGAAATTGCTTAACTCGGATCTAGTCTTACGGTCTCCAATTGGTTGACCTCGTTTACTCAGTTTAACAAATTTCTTTTCACCAGCACTCCTACCATGAACTTTTAACATTTTTGAATGGCCTCTATATTTTTTAGGACCTGTTCAGATAGCCATCAAAGAAAATAAAATGAAATTACCATATTATTACTAATAATCCTACTAATTCTTAGTAAATGAGGTGTACACTATTAAGAAAAAATAAAAAAAGGGGCGTACACGCCTTACCTGCTTCTACTTCTTCAGCTTCACTTGCTCTTTGTAAAATGGTATCACCAACATCCTCTCTCCCCAATTCATCTTTAAGATTCTGCTTCTGACGTTCTCGCAGGGCGACATGAGCAGCAACTGAACCACTTGATACAGAATTATCACCTTATTTTAACAGTTTGCTACATGTTGGTTTTATAAGTTTTCCACATGTGATAGCAGCACCAGAAGCTTCCTTCTCTGTTGAAGTGGCAACTTTTTTTCCTTTGCCGATAGCATCCATCAGATCCTTATCACCCAAATTTCTAGCATTTGCTCGTGAACGAGTTCTAGGACCAGTGAAGCTTTCCGTTTCTGGACAAATTTGATTCTTTATAAAATAAACATTAAACAACAATCAAGAAAAAATACTAACAAGTAAAATAATGTACTAGTATAAAGAAGAGCTTTTCAAAAATAGCCTTTTTATAAATAAATATTACCTCCGACGTGTCATCACTTTCATCTCCACTCTCATTTTCCACAACATATTCAGAAGATTGCTCCCCATCGTTCTTTTCCTTTGTACTTTGCTGAAGTATCAGTTTAATTGGATTAGCAGCATAATTTCCTAATCTGAGTTCAAGAAACTTTTTTTTGTTTTCTTCAACATTCTTCAAGTAGCTCATACTCATTCACATTCACTTGGCATGACTGCAAGGGTGAAATTATTAAAATATCAGTTGGTATCTTCGGGTTCATGACTCAAATATTCAAACAATGCGATGCTAAACTCTCTATCAGGCCCTGACTTCATTGGAAGCGCAGTCAATCGGCATATATATTTTAGAAGTAGAAGTTGTCGCAAATGGTTGCACTAGGCTAACACAATTTACAAGACATAGACTAATCGCCATTCTACATTTTGGTTATAGCACCAATTCAAGTTTAACCAGATTAAAAATTATATTTTAATGTTAACATGAAACAATAACGTTACTTGATAAACAACGCAAAACTAGTTTAATTCTCCTGTCATCGCTAGCTAGTACGAAATACTTGGTCTCCAAGTATAAATGTTGTGTATATATTGATCTCATAACATATTATCCAAGTCAACTCCACTTCTCAGATCTACCAGTTAGACACTACCAGCTGAATACAACTACCAGTTGAATACAATAAATTAACAACAACACTACTAATTAATGGGGTTTAAAAAACTAATGAGATCATATAACATCATACAATATACAAACATCATACAAAATTATATGGAGAGAGAGAGAGAGAGGGAGAGTAATACCTGTGGGTGTCAAGAAGGATTGATCAAAACCCCTAAACTTTGAAATGCCCAATTTTTTAAACCCTAATTTTGAAACCCTATTTTTTTGAAACCCTTTTCATCAGTAGTGGTAACTGTGGGTATAGAGAAGGAGGGGTGAGAGCGAGGTGAGGTGAGGTGAGAGCGAGGTGAGGTGACGTGAGCCGAGAGTGATGTGAGGGAGAGTGAAATATGAGAAATGAGGACTTAGCAATTTTTGATGGAAAATATGCCGCACATGTTTTTAATAGGGGAAAAATATCCCGTGTATAATTTTGGACACATCTTGTTTATTTATTTTTAATATATTTAATATATCATTTTTTGTTAAAATACGACACAACCCGGACATTAAATTTTATGATTATTTTTTCCCAGCACTAAGAAGGGTATTTAATATAATCTGTACGGTTGGATCGTAGAAAATGTCATTTAAAAAAAATCGAACAGTGAAACTATGAAGGAACACAATACAGGTAATAGTCTCCCACACATCGTTTTCAATAAAGATACGACAACCCGAAAATTAATTTTTTTGATTATTTTTTCGCAGCACTGCGAAGGGTATTTAATATCATCCGTATGGTTGGATCATTGAAAATGTCAATTAAAAAAATCGAGCAGTGAAACTATGATGGAACACAATACATGTAATAGTCTCCCAGACATTGTTTTCTGTTAAGATACGACACAACCCGAACATTAAAGTTTATGATTATTTTTTCCAAGCACTACGAAAGGGTATATCATCCGTATGGTTGAATCTTCGAAAACGTTATTTAAAAAAATCAAACAGTGAAAATAAGATGGAACACAATACAAGTAATAATCTCTTACACATCGTTTTCCGTTAAGATACGACACAACCCGGACATTAAATTTTTTGATTATTTTTTCCAGGCACTATAAAGGGTATTTACTATCATCCGTACGGTTGGATAACGTCATTTAAAAAACCGAACAGTGAAACTATGACGGAACAAAATACAGGTAATAGTGTCCCATACATCATTTTCTATTAAGATATGACACAACCCGGACATGAAATTTTTTAATTATTTTTTCCCAGCACTACGAAGGGTATTTACTATCATCTGTGCGTTTGGATCTTTGAAAACTTCATTTAAAACAATTGAACAGTGAAACTATGACTGAACACAATATGTGTAATAGTCTCCTACACATCGTTTTCTCTTAAAATACGATACAACCCGGACATTAAACTTTTTGATTATTTTTTCCAAGCACTACGAAGGGTATTTAATATCATTCGTATGATTGGATCTTCGAAAATGTCATTTAAAAAAATCGAACAGTGAAACTATGACGAAACACAATATAGGTAATAGTCTCCCACACATCGTTTCCTCTTAAGATACAACACAACCCGGACATGAAATTTTTTTTATTATTTTTTCCCAGCACTACGAAGGGTATTTAATATCATCCGTACGGTTTGATCGTCGAAACGTTATTTAAAAAAATCAAACAGTGAAACTATGATGAAACACAATACAGGTAATAGTCTCCCACACATCGTTTTCTATTCAGATACGACACAAACCGGACATTAAATTTTTTGATTATTTATTCCCAGCACTACGAAGGGTATTTAATATCATCTGTATGTTTGTATCTTCGAAAACGTTATTTGAAAAAATCAAACAGTGAAACGATGACGGAACACAATACAGGTAGTATCCCACACAACGTTGTCTGTTAAGATACGACACAACCCGGACATTGATTTTTTTGATTATTTTTTCCCACCACTACAAGGAGTATTTAATATCATCCGTATGGTTGGATCGTCGAAAAGGTCATTTAAAAAAATCGAATAGTAAAACTATGATGGAACACAATACAGATAATAGTCTCCCACACATCATTTTTTGTTAAGATACGACACAACCCGGACATTAAAATTTTAGTTATTTTTTCCCAGAATTACGAAGGGTATTTAATATCATCCGTGCGGTTGCATCTTTGAAAATATCATTTGAAAAAATCGAATAGTGAAACTATGACAGAACACAATACAGGTAATATTCTCCCACAAATCATTTTCTGTTAAGATACGACACAACCCGGACATTAAATTTTTTTATTATTTTTTCCAAGCACTACGAAGGGTATTTAATATCATCTGTACGGTTGGATCTTCGAAAATGTCATTTCAAAAAATCGAATAGTGAACTATGACAGAACACAATACAGGTAATAGTCTCCTACACATCATTTTTTGTTAAGATACGACACAATCCGAACATTAAATTTTTTGACTATTTTTTCCCAGCACTACGAAGGGTATTTAATATCATCCGTACGGTTGGATCGTCAAAAAAGTCATTTTAAAAATTGAACAATGAAACTATGACGGAACACAATACAGGTAATAGTCTCTCACACATCATTTTCTGTTAAGATATGACACAACCCGTCCATGAAACTTTTTGATTATTTTTTCCCAGCACTACGAAGGGTATTTAATATCATTCATACGGTTGGATCTTCGAAAACGTTATTTAAAAAAATTGAACAGTGAAACTATGACGCAACATAATACAGGTAATAGTCTCTCACAAATCATTTTCTATTAAGATACGACACAACCCGAACATTAAATTTTTTGATTATTTTTTCCAAGAACTACGAAGGGTATTTAATATCATTCGTATGATTGGATCTTCGAAAACAACATTTAAAAAAATCAAACAGTGAAACTATGACGGAACACAATACAGGTAATAGTCTCCCACACGTCGTTTTCTCTTAAGATACGACACAACCTGGACATTAAAATTTTTAATTATTTTTTCCCAGAATTACGAAGGATATTTAATATCATCCGTACAGTTGGATCTTCGAAAATATCATTTGAGAAAATCGAATAGTGAAAATAAAACGGAACACAATACTGGTAATAGTCTCCCACACATCGTTTTCTGTTAAGATATGACACAACTCGGACATAAAAAAATTCGATTATTTTTTCCCAAAACTACGAATGGAATTTAATATTATCCGTATTGTTGGATCGTCGAAAATGACATTTAAAAAAATCGAACAGTGAAACTATGACGAAACACAATACAGGTAATAGTTTACTACACATCATTTTCTGTTAAGATACGACACAACCTGGACATTAAATTTTTTGATTATTTTTTTCCAGCACTACGAAGGGTATTTAATATCATCCGTACAGTTCAATCTTCGAAAACATCATTTGAAAAAATTGAACAGTGAAACTATGACGTAACACAATACAGGTAATAGTCTCTCACACATCATTTTCTATTAAGATACGACACAACCCAGACATTAAATTTTTTGATTATTTTTTCCAAGCACTATGAAGGGTATTTAATATTATTCGTATGATTATATCTTCGAAAACATCATTTGAAAAAATCGAACAGTGAAACTATGACGGAACACAGTATAGGTAATAGTCTCTCACACATCATTTTCTATTAAGATACGACACGACCCGAACATTAAATTTTTTGATTATTTTTTCCAAGCACTATGAAGGGTATTAAATATTATTCGTACGATTGGATCTTCGAAAACATCATTTGAAAAAATCGAACAGTGAAACTATGACGGAGAACAATACAGGTAATAGTCTCCCACACATCGTTTTCTCTTAAGATACGACACAATCCGGACATTAAAATGTTTAATTATTTTTTCCTAGCATTACAAAGGATATTTAATATCATCCGTATGGTTGGATCTTCGAAAATATCATTTGAAAAAATCGAATAGTGAAAATAAAACGGAACACAATCCTGGTAATAGTCTCCCACACATCGTTTTCTGTTAAGATACGACACAACTCGGACATAAAAAAATTTGATTATTTTTTCCCAGAACTACGAATGGGATTTAATATTACCCGTATTGTTGGATCTTCAAAAATGTCATTTAAAAAAATCGAACAGTGAAACTATGACGAAACACAATACATGTAATAGTTTACTACACATCATTTTCTGTTAAGATACGACACAACCCGAAAATTAAATTTTTTGATTATTTTTTTCCAGCACTACGAAGGGTATTTAATATCATCCGTACAGTTCGATCTTCGAAAACGTCATTTGAAAAAATCGAACAGTGAAACTATGACGGAACACAATACAGGTAATAGTCTCTCACACATCATTTTCTATTAAGATACGACACAACCCGGACATTAAATTTTTTGATTATTTTTCCAAGCACTATGAAGGGTATTTAATATTATTCGTATGATTAGATCTTCGAACACATCATTTGAAAAAATCGAACAGTGAAACTATGACGGAACACAATACAGGTAATAGTCTCTCACACATCATTTTCTATTAAGATACGACACAACCCGAACATTAAATTTTTTGATTATTTTTTCCAAGCACTATGAAGGGTATTTAATATTATTCGTACGATTGGATCTTCGAAAACATTATTTGAAAAAATCGAACAGTGAAACTATGACGGAACACAATACAGGTAATAGTCTCTCACACATCATTTTCTATTAAGATACGACACAACATTAAATTTTTTGATTATTTTTTCCAAGCACTACGAAGGGTATTTAATATTATTCGTACGATTGGATCTTCGAAAACATCATTTGAAAAAATTGAACAGTAAAACTATGACGGAACACAATACAGGTAATAGTCTCTCACACATCATTTTCTCTTAAGACACGACACAACATGGACATGAAATTTTTTTATTATTTTTTCCCTGCACTACGAAGGGTATTTAATATCATCCATACGGTTTGATCATCGAAACTTCATTTAAAAAAATCGAACAGTGAAACTATGACGAAACACAATACAGGTAATAGTCTCCCACACATCATTTTCTGTTCAGATACGACACAAACCGGACATTAAATTTTTTTATTATTTTTTCCCAGCACTACGAAGGGTATTTAATATCATCTCTATGGTTGGATCTTCGAAAACGTCATTTGAAAAAATCGAACAGTGAAACTATGACGGAACACAATACAGGTAATAGTCTCCCACATATCGTTGTCTATTAATATACGACACAACCCGGACATTAAATTTTTGGATTATTTTTTCCCACCACTACAAGGGGTATTTAATATCATCTGTATGGTTGTATCTTCGAAAACGTCATTTCAAAAAATCGAACAGTGAAACAATGACGGAACACAATACAGGTATTAGTCTCCCACACATCCTTTTTTGTTAAGATACGACACAATCCGAACATTAAATTTTTTGACTATTTTTTCCCAGCACTACGAAGGGTATTTAATATCATCCGTACGGTTGAATCCTCAAAAAAGTCATTTTAAAACATTGAACAATGAAACTATGACGGAACACAATACAGGTAATAGTCTCCCACACATCGTTTTCTGTTAAGATATGACACAACCCGTACATTAAACTTTTTGATTATTTTTTCCCAGCACTATGAAGGGTATTTAATATCATCTGTACGGTTTGATTTTCGAAAACGTCATTTGAAAAAATTGAACAGTGAAACTATGACAGAACACAATACAGGTAATAGTCTCCCCACATCCTTTTCTATTAAGATACGACACAACTCGGATATAAAAATTTTTGATTATTTTTTCCCAGAACTACGAACGGTATTTAATATTATCCGTATGGTTGGATCATCGAAAACGTCATTGAAAAACTTGAAGAGTGAAACTATGAAGGAACACAATACAGGTAATAGTCTACCACACATCATTTTCTGTTAAGATACGACACAACCTGGACATTAAATTTTTTGATTATTTTTTCCCAACACTACGAAGGGTATTTAATATCAACCGTACAGTTCGATCATTGAAAACGTCATTTAAAAAAATCGAACAGTGAAACTATGACGAAACACAATACAGGTAATAGTCTCACACACATCGTTTTCTATTAAGATACGACAGAACCCCAACATTAAATTTTTTTGATTATTTTTTCCCAACACTATGATGGTATTTAATATCATCCGTATGGTTGGATCTTCAAAAATGTCATTTGAAAAAATCGAACAATGAAATTATGACGGAACACAATACAGGTAATAGTCTCCCACACATCGTTTTCTGTTAAGATACGACACAACCTGGACATTAAATTTTTTAATTATTTTTTCCAAGCACTACGAAGGGTAGTTAATATCATTCGTATGATTGGATCTTCGAAAACATCATTTGAAAAAATCGAATAGTGAAACTATGACAGAACACAATATAGGTAATAGTCTCCCACACATCATTTTCTCTTAAGATACGACACAACCCGGACATTAAAATTTTAATTTATTTTTTCCCAGCACTACAAAGGGTATTTAATATCATCCGTATGGTTGGATCGTCAAAAAAGTCATTTTAAAACATTGAACAATGAAACTATGACGGAACACAATACATGTAATAGTCTCCCACACATCATTTTTTGTTAAGATATGACACAACCCGTACATTAAACTTTTTGATTATTTTTTTCCTGCACTACGAAGGGTATTTAATATCATCCATATGGTTCGATTTTCGAAAACGTCATTTGAAAAAATTGAACAGTGAAACTATGACGGAACACAATATAGGTAATAGTCTCCCACACATCATTTTCTGTTAAGATACAACGCAACTCGGACATAAAAATTTTTGATTATTTTTCCCAGAACTACGAACGTATTTAGGTCACACACACTGTAGAAGGGGGTTGAATACAGTGTTTACAACAATCAAATCAAGTTAAAGAACACAAGTAACAGAACACAGATTTTATTCAACACAATAAACTCTGTTACAATATGGAAATGTCCTCTCTCAGTGATGAACAAATTATCACAGAGATGCTAGGGTTACAATGAATAATATTTTCGATAATGATAATACCTATAGTGTAAACCCTATGCCTGTGTTTATATACTACACAGTTACAAGATAATCTTCTAATTGATATTGAATATAATTCTGCTTCCTAAAATATATCAATCAGTTATCTTTTCTTCCAAGTATTCTATTCTTCATAGAATTCCTTCTTCATGCATATCTCTTCTTGTATTTGTCTTGATCTTCTTTCCTTTCAATCAGCCGCCTTCCTTATCTGAAAGTCTCCTTAAGTCCTGATATTATCTCCTGATAACTTAAGTTCTGATATCTTAAGTTCTGACTTCAGTATAAGTACTGATTTCCAGTTAAGTACTGATTTGTCCTGTTAAGTAAGATCTGAAAACTAAACACAAATCATATTAGACATGACATCACAAATATATCTAATTATCTCCCCCAACTTGTAAATTAGCATAATATACAAGTTTAACAGATATTTGATGATATCAAAAACATTAAGTACAAATGCATGAGAATTTGACTAGATAACTACAACTTACAGTCCTTTCAGCTTTACCATCCTTAAGATCTAATATCAGCTTCAGTCTGTATACACTTCAGAATTTAAGCAGTTGTAGATCTTCGACTTGGCTTCAATTTCTGATCTCTATGATGTAACGAGTTGTTCTGAGATAATTCTTCAAAAGACATCTCTCAGCATATTCAAGTTCATTAACCATCCTCCTCTTAGCATTTTTCAACTCAGTTGTATCTTCACCAGTTTGAAAAATAGCAGCCCTGAGATCATTTATTTTAGCTTTCCTTATGTCCTGATCAAGTATGATCAAATATGCCTTGTCAGACTCTATATTGAATTCCACAGCCTTATAACCCAGAAAAGTAGTTATGATCTTAGCAGTGTTAGGCTTCATTTCAACAATATCACCTTTGTGATCTCTATACTTGGGAAAGTATGGGCTGTCAGACTTTACAGAGTAAAGCTTCTTCTGTCTTTGAATTTATGACTTTAAATAATCTACAGCACCATTTGTAGATCTATTTTTCACTTAAAGTAAAAATAAAACATGTTCCAGTTCTTCAAAATACTTCAGTGCAATAGCATTCTTCCTGATCTGGAATACCCTATTATCTGTCATAAAATAGAACATGATGTGTTCTTTCAAAACAGAATGGTAAACCATTTGTACATATTCAAGTTGATTCAATCTTTCAGGAGTTGCTCCTACTCCTGGTTCACTTAAGGAAGTTGGATCATTGGTAGTGTTGTGTACTCTTCTTTCATCAGAACTACCCAATCCAGATTTATATCTTGCTTCCTTTCCTATAACAACTCTTGCTTCAAAACCACTTGTTGCAGTCTTCAAAGGTTGAGTCTGTTGAGCTTTGGTGAATCCTGGTAGGAGTATCTTTGAAGGTTTAATATGAGCAATGTCAGAGGTTTCCTTTTCCTTAACTTCTGATATCAAGTCAACTTGAGCTATGTCAGAGGTTGCTTGCTTCACTGCCATATCAGAACTTACTACATCTTGACTCTGAACAACATGAACCATGTCAAAGGTTGTTTGAGAAATATTCTTTTTCATCAGAGTAAGACTAGCATCTTCTTCATCAATTATTTCTTCATCCATGACTGGCATATAAACCTTTATAGGTTCATCAACTTTTTCTTTGCCCTTGGACCTTGGATCTACTTCCACTTGTGATTTAGCTTTGGTTGCCTCAGAATTTGTTCTTTCTTTTATCACAATACCCTTAAGCGTTGGAAGTTTCTTTTCAACAACAGATTCTTTAGATTTTGTCTTGACACTTTCTGCTTTGAGTCTAGCTTTTTCTTCCTTTAGACTCTCAAAGTCCATTCCTGGATTTTCTTTATGAAATAAATGCTTTGAAATTTCTTCATCAAGTTCTAGATGTTCACCAGAACTTATCATTTTACCAGTATCAGAACTTATTCTTCTCCTAGTATCAGAACTTGTTCTTTGTGCAGAAATTTCAGTTGTCTTTGATGAAGAACCTTTGCCACTTTTTCCTTGACCATGATCTTTACCCTTATCAGAGTTTCCCTGGTTATCATTTCCATCATCCTTTCCCTTCAGTTTCTGAATAGATTTGCATTTGGACTTAATCACTTTCTCCCCCTTTTTGGCATCAGCAGGTAAAATAAGAGAGACAAGTAATTCCACTGAGGATTGGATCTCATTGAGTTGAGTTTGATGAGAAGCTTGATTCTTTAGAATTTCATCAGTCTGAGTTTGTTGTTTATCCTGAGTTTTCTCAATGTAGGCAATTCTGTCAAAGTCAGGCTTGAAAAATCTTTTCTTTTCAAGTTTCACATTCATATCTTGCTGGATCAAGGTTTCTTGAATTTTATTCACCTTGGCTTGAGTTGTTGAGTGTTGACCTTGAAGGTGCCTAGTACTCAATGCAGTAACTATCAACTGTGCCTTAAAGTCATCATTTATCAGCATTTCATCAGCTTTTACCAGATGCTCAGCAAGAATCTTTTCAGAAGGAACAAAACTAACTGTGTTCCATTCCTTAGTCCACTCCTTTCCTCTAGGAGTTTCACTCCAAGGTACTGGTGCTTCCCCTCTAACAAACTTCTTGACTAAATCATCTTTATTATCTGTTTGTTGAGGTGCATGTCCTGATGGACCAGCTGCATCAACATTTAGATTAGTAGCAGCTTCACCAGTAGTTTTGGCATTATCAGCATCAGAACTTATAGATCCAGCAGTATCAGCATCCTCTGATAGAATAGCAGTATGTGAGGCAATCGAGGTTTCAACATCATCCTCCAAATTCTGATCTGCAGCTAAGTTCTGATCAACAGCCAAATCTTGATGCCCACCTAAAGTCTGATTTTCATCATCTAGATTCTTAATTGGTGTAGTTGGAACATCTTCATTGAAATCAGCATCTTGAATTGGTGTTGTTGGTGGAGTGAATTGAGTTGTTGGAGCTTCCAAGTATAGAACCTCGGGCACAATCAAGTTATGAATATCAATTTCAGCACTTATACCTGGGTCTTCAATATCTACTTGTTCAATTATACTTGACACAGGAGGTGTAGGCACTCTGTCTTGAGCAGTTTCTGGTTGTGCAGAAGGAAGTGATTCAATAACAATTGGTTCTGTTGAGATCAGAGATTCCTGACCCCCTTCCTTAGGTGCTTCCTCATCTTTTGAATCTGACTTAACTGTGTCCCTGTGAGCTCTTTGCTTTTTTATTTTCTTCAAGGGTGGAGACACTGTAGGAGCTTTATCATCGTGATTTAGCTTTCTAAGCCTTTTGAGAGGCCTAGAACTCCCAGTTACAGTATCTTTCTGAGAAGAGACCTTCTCAGCTTCTACAACAAAAGGTTCTGAAATAGGAACATGTTCCTCCAATGTTTTCTCAAACCATATAAATTTATTATTGACCATTATTAAATCAAAACATTCATCACAGGATAAAATTTAAAATTGATGAAGTAAAGATTAACAAATTTCAATTAAAACATGCACAGTCACAGAATTTGAGAAACAAGATCAAATCTTGCAATTAAATAAAATTTCAATCACATATCAGATGATTACATTTGATAAAATTTATCAATTACATGCAAAAGTAAAAGATAGACCTAATCTTAGAATCTTAACATCAACAGCCTTAGTTCTACTCTAAGAACACCTAATGACTAGCTTCTTCTCCTGCTGACGAAGAGCACTGCAAGATGAATGATTCGTTCTTGCTGACGGAGAGCTTCTCTCCTTTCCTCTTCCAGACGATCACAATGGAGATGATAGTCCATATAAAAGAATAAGAGGTCTGTGTGAACCTCTTGTGGAACTGAGTTCCAGATCTCGTCAGGAATGACAGTTACATGCCACTCCTGTCGCCAATCATCACAACTCAACTCGATATTAAAAGTATTATAGTTCAGGAGCAAGTTGAAATGAACCATGTTTTTTATGAGTTTAAAAAATGAGTTTATGAGAAAATGAAAGATGTATTGGCTGGAATGAGTAGTTGGTTTAAATAACCAATAGAATACCAAGAGACGCAAGAAATATTGAATAGTTACAGGTAAAAGTAATGATACCTCGTCTCCCTAAACCAATGTGTAATAATAACAGTCATTAAGCGATCTAAAGCCAGAGTTAATGAGCACGGGAAATAAAAACAATGATCGTGCACATGTAGGTTTTCAAGACATACACGCTAATCACTAACCCATAATTATTATGACTGATTTATCTCACATAAACCAATATTCTGTAAAAATATGACCGTTCAATTAATGACCAAAAATAAACCAAGTAAATAAATACTGCCACGTCAATATCAAAACTTGATTATTAACAAAATTTAAAAGTCATCAGAATATGGCTCCTTTACTCGAAAAGTGAATGATTATTCTTGTAATTCTTCATATAAATACTGATATGGGTTCAACAGAACTTAATCATAAGAACTTCCATCAGAACTTGTCCTCAGAATTTATGCAACTAACACTTAAACTGTTCATCTAAAACAACATTTATCACCACAGTAATTTTCATCATCCATATGGAGTGTACGTGTGTGCATTAAGTTAAATATCAGACAAAGAGTAAAGTCCGATTTACTTCAGTACATCTTAGAAATAAGGCATAACTAAGAACTTTGCTCAAAATCTGTCATTATTCTGAAGTCTACTATAGAATGAGTTCATGCATGAGTTCACCTCAACTGTTTTGTGCTCATTTTATGCATCTTTTGAAATTCCTTTTTACAGTGGATTCTCAGTGTATGTAAGCCATGACTGCTTATCAGGATTTATATTGTTATCAGAGTATTTCTCCAGTAATCAGAGAGTGTGAAAAGTCACCAAGAAAATTTTATGTTGCTTTTCTAATGCATATTACATAATACCGGCAATGCACTTGGGTCTTCCCTTCCACATTTTTACTCTTGATCTCAAAGGAGTACCTGATATGTATTTCTTTTCTTTTCCTTTTCTTTTGATAAGTGAGGCTTATCAGCACTTAGTACATCCATCAGATTTACTAACATCAGAACTTAACAGATAAGAAGCACTATTCTAGTTTTTGACTTAGTAATAAGATACACAAAGTAAACTTCAACTAAGCTCAGTATCAGAATTTGCTTATGTCAAAAGATTTCCACATAAACAATTACTTTATACATGAGATCTTTAGTATATTAAAGACTATTAGGTCAACATCTAGCACAGTTATCCTCATTGGTTTGAATAGTCACAGAAACATTCATATCACTGTCAGAGTTTAGAAATTCACATCAAACAACAATCAGCACTTAGAAAATTTTTCAGTTAAGCACAAAATACACAAAGATAGTAATATCTGTAAATACTGATCATAAAGTCTGATGTATCAGAACATAAACTAAGCAGATTTAGAGAAAGAACCTGAAACTATTCCAAGTTCATTTACCAATCTTGTAAAAGTAGCTTCACACAGTGGTTTTGTGAAGATATCTGTTAGTTGTTGATCTGTTGGAACAAAATACAATTCCACTGTGCCTTCATCCACATGTTCCCTTATGAAGTGGTACATAATGCTGATGTGCTTTGTCATTGAGTGTTGAACTGGATTACCTGTCATAGCAATAGCACTTTGATTATCACAGTAAATAGAGATTTTAGAAAATTTTAACCCATAATCCAGTAGTTGATTCTTCATCCAAAGAATCTGTGCACAACAGCTTCCTGCAGTAATGTACTATGCCTCTGCAGTTGATGTGAAAATTGACTTCTGTTTCTTGCTAAACCAAGAAACCAATCTACCTCCAAGAAATTGGCAGCTTCCACTTGTGCTTTTCCTGTCAATTTTGCATCCTGTAAAATCTGCATCTGAGTAACCTATTAGCTTAAAGTCTGATTCTCTAGGATACCACAATCCCATATCAGCTGTACCCTTAAGGTACTTGAAAATTCTTTTCACAGCTGTTAAGTGAGGTTCTCTTGGATCTGCTTGAAATCTTGCACAAAGACAGGTAGCATAGATGATATCAGGTCTACATGCAGTTAGATAGAGTAGTGAGCCAATCATACCTCCGTAATCAGTAATATCTACTGATTTACCAGTATCTTTATCCAATTTTGTTGCAGTGGCCATAGGAGTAGATGCACTTGAACAATCTTGCATTCCAAACTTCTTCAACAAATTTCTGGTGTACTTAGATTGACAAATAAAAGTTCCTTCTTCATTTTGCTTGACTTGAAGGCCCAGAAAATAGCTAAGTTATCCCCTCATACTCATTTGATATCTTGACTGCATTAGCTTGGCAAACTTCTTACAAAGTCTGTCATTTGTAGAACCAAAATTAATATCATCAACATATATCTGCACCAAAAGTAAGTCCTTTCCATGGTTGAGATAGAACAATGTTTTATCAATAGTCCCTCTGTTAAATCCACTTTCCAGATGAAACTGAGCTAATGTCTCATACCATGCTCTTGGAGCTTGCTTAAGGCCATAAAGTGTTTTGTCAAGCCTGTAGACATAATTGGGAAATTTTGGATCTACAAACCCAGGAGGTTTTTCAACATATACTTCCTCTTCCAATTCTCCATTAAGAAAAGCACTTTTCACATCCATTTGAAAGACTTTAAACTTCTTGTGAGCAGCATAAGCCAAAAATATCCTTATGGCTTCAAATCTAGCAACTGGTGCAAATGTTTTATCATAATCAATTCCCTCCTGTTGAGAGTATCCTTTTGTAACCAGCCTTGCTTTATTCCTTGTAATTATGCCATCACTATCAGTTTTGTTTCTGAACACCCACTTTGTACCAACAACAGATCTGTTCTTTGGTCTTGGCACTAGGGTCCAGACTTTATTTCTTTCAAATTCATTTAACTCTTCCTGCATTGCTTGCACCCAATCAGCATCTTGAAAAGCTTCTTCCACTTTCTTTGGTTCAGTCTGAGAAAGAAAAGAATGATAGAGACATTCATTTGATATAGTTGTTCTAGTTCTGACACCTGCATCAGGATTTCCAATAATTAAGTCAGGTGTATGTGCTTTAGTCCACTTCCTTGCAGATGGAAGATTATCTCTAGAACTGGATGCTCCCCCATGATCCATGATGTCTCCATTAACATTTTGTGATGCTCCCCCTGAAATTATGCTCTCTGAGTTGGATCCTTTAGAATTTGAGTTTCCAGAAATATCAGAACATGAGTTTCCAGAATTATCAGAACTTGGCCCATCAGAACTTGATGAATCAGAACTTGAAGAGCCTGTTGTAGATTTTAATGCTTCTTGAGATGTGATTGGATCTTAAATATGCTCCCCCTGCACAGGTGCATCTTGCTTTGGCGTAGTCACCACAGTTTTAATAACATCAGAGTTTAATCCATCAGAATTTACAGTATCAGGATTTAGACTGTCAGGATTTACACTGTCAGGATTTACAGAATCAGAATTTAAAATTTCATTTTCGAATCTCAGCTGATCATGATCATTGAAATCTTCAAGTCCAGTAATCTTCTTATCATCAAAAGAGACATTGATAGATTCCATGATAACCCTTGTTCTTAAATTGTAGACTCTGAAGGCTTTTGTGGAAAGTGGATATCCAACAAAAATTCCTTCATCGGCTTTTAGATCAAATTTGGATAGTTGTTCAGGATGGGTCTTAAGAAAAAAACACTTGCATCCAAATACATGAAAATACTTCAGATTTTGCTTCTTTTTCTTCACCATCTCATATGGTGTCTTTCCATGCATGTTGATAACTGTTGCATTCTGAGTAAACAAGTAGTCTGCACAGCTTCAGCCCAAAAATAGGTTGGTAACTTTGCTTCATCAAGCATATTTCATGCAGCTTCAATAAGAGTTATATTCTTTCTTTCTACAACTCCATTTTGCTGTGGAGTTCCAGGAGCAGAGAATTCCTGCTTTATTCCATGGTCTTTGCAGAACTCTTCCATAATCAAATTCTTGAACTCAGTGCCATTATCACTCCTTATGATTTTCACAGAGTCTTTGACCAATTTATCCAGTTGTTTGACATGATCAATCAAGATAGATGCAGTTTCAATTTTTGTGTGCAAGAAATACACCCATGTGTATCTGGTGAACTCATCCACTATGACTATAGCATATTTCTTCTTTCCAATAGACATGACATTCACTGGACCAAATAGATCAACATGTAGTAGGTGATAAGGCTCAAGAATTGATGATTCAGTCTTGCTCTTGAATGAAGATTTTCTTTGTTTTGCCTTATGACATGAATCACAAAGGCCATCAGGAGCAAATACTGATTTTGGCAGTCCTCTCACAAGATCTTTCTTGACTAGTTTATTTATATTGTTGAAATTTAAATGAGAGAGTTTCTTGTGCCAATTCCAGCTTTCTTCAATCGATGCTCTACTTAACAGAGAGATTGCAGAACCATCAGTACTTGTTGAAAGCTTGGCTTCATAAATGTTACCATGCCTGTATCCTTTCAGAACAACTTTGCCTGTAGATTTTCTTACAACCTCACAGTGTTCTTCAAAGAAATCTACATAATAACCTCTATCACAGATTTGACTAACACTCAGCAAATTATGTTTAAGTCTTGAGACAAGTGCTACTTTTTCAATGATGACATTCCCAAGATTAATATTGCCATATCCCAGAGTTTTTCCAATGTTGCCATCTCCATAAGAAACATCCGGGCCAGCTTTCTCCACAAAGTCTGATAGCATGGCTTTATTTCCAGTCATATGTCCTGAACATCCACTGTCCAGAACTAGGATATTTTTCCTGTTGCCCTGCAATCACAAAGACCACTAATGATTAGTTTTAAGGACCCAGACTTGCTTGGATCCTTTGGCCTTATTAAGTTTGTTAACATTTGCAGCGGATTTAGCATCAGAGTTTATGTTAACAGTTTTCTTATTAGAATTTATATTATCAGACTTTACATCAAAACTTACACTAGAAGGAACAATGCTAACTTTCTTTAAAGAAGGTTTTATTTGATAATAATCATAGTACAAACTATGATATTCCTTACAAGTATAAATGGAATGCCATAAACTACCACAATGAAAACAAGTATTTTATGGCCTATATCTAACAGACTGACTCTTAACTCCTGACTTTGAAGGTAAGGAGTTTATGTTCTTATTCTTCCTGCAAAAAGAAGCCAGATGGTTGGAATTTCCACAGTTATAGCATTTCTTTCTAGGAGCATTAGGAACAGGCTTATAATCATTGCTTTTATTCACACTTTCCTTTCCATTCCTATTTTTCCTAGGTGGCTTTACCTTGTTTACATTCTTAACATCTTTCAGCTTATGCTTAAGCTGCTTCTTAGTCATTAAGCATATGTTAACTTCAGTTGGCTTATCCTATTTTGGTTTGTCAGAAGTTAATTTCTCTTTAACTTTTGAATTATCAATATCAAACTTTACAGCTACAAACTTAACAGGATTTACTTTTGGCTTTTGTTTAACAACTATAGGCTCAATTTCCACATTTCATTTATCATTCTTATCATCTCCATAACCTAAACCCTCTTTCCAGTTTCCACTACTTAACAAATTATGAGTTGTTCTGCCAGAGTTAGTCCAAGTCCTGATAATCTCTCTTTCCTTTTCTAACTCAGTTTTTAGAGATTCATTCATTTTAAGTACTTCATCCCTAACATAAAAGGCATCATCTCCATCTTTCTGAGTTTGATGGAACATAACTAACTCTTTTTCTAAATAATCATTCCTCTTTTTATAAGCAAGATTTTCAGAAGTTAATCTTTCATATGTTAAAGTTTGATCTCTATAACTAATGGACATGGTTTTAAGATATCTTCTCAACTCAGTTATATCATCAGTATGAAAGGCATAAGTAGTTTGAGGTACCTTTAACTTAGCAGCATCAGAACTGATATCAGCATTTGCCATTAAGGCATAGTTCACCTCACTTTCAGAATCTGAAGTGTCTGTCCAGCTTTTCTTCTTTGTGACAAGAGCCTTACCTTTGTCACTCTTCATTTTCTTGCAATCAGGAGATATATGGCCTTTCTCACCACAGTTGTAGCATTTGACATTTGAGTAATCTCCTCTATCAGACTTTCCTCCTTTGCCTTCAGATTTTCTGAAACCTTTCTTATCAGAACTTGCACCTTTCCTGGAAAACTTCTTTCCCATTCTGAATTTCCTATATGCAATCCTTATGATTCCTTTCACCATAAGAGCACACAACTTCATCATCTCTTCATCAGGATCCATCTCAGGTAAGCTTTCAGTTTCTGAGTCATCATCACTATCAAAACTTGATGACTCAGTATCAGACTTTTTGATGAGAGCTTTTCCTTTGCCTTTTCTTGAGGCAGCTACTTTGGGGACATCCTCCTCAGCCTTAAGAACAACTGTCCTTGACTTCCTTCCATTCCTCTTGCTTCTTTGTTCCATCTTAAGTTCATGAGTCTTGAGCATCCCATAAATTTCATCAAGAGTTGTTTCATAAAGAACATAGTTGTCTCTTATAGTGGTGGCCTTCAAATCCCAACTTTCAGGAAGAGCTAACAGGAATTTAAGATTTGAATATTCAAGTTCATATTCCTTGTCCATCAGTGACAGATCATTCAAGAGTTTGACAAATCTGTCATATAATCCAGTTAATGACTCATGAGGTTTTGAGTCAAAGTGCTCATACTCTTGAGTGAGTATAGCCCTCATGTTCTTCTTAATTGAATCAGTTCCCTGACATCTTGTTTCCAAGGCATCCCATATCTCATTTGCAGTCTTGCAGTTGATTACCCTGTTTGACATGACATTATCAATGGCACTATGCAGCAAATGTCGAACATTTACATCCTTAGTAATAGATGAGATATCTTCAGCTGTATATTCAATTTTCTCCTTTGGTACTGTATGTGCTTCCTGATCTGCAACTACAACAGAGAGCTTGGTTGGCTTATGTGGTCCTTCATTGATTTTGTCAAGGTATTCTAGATCTGTATCTTCCAAAAACATAGACATCCTCACCTTCCATATGGGATATCCAGATGGTTTCAGTATGGGAACCCTAATAGTCTCAAATCGATTATGGATTTGAGTCTTTGGAGGTTCTTCAGTTTTGGTGGGTTGGTTGAAGTTTTTGCTTCTTCAGACATGATTATTTTTGGATCTTTACTATATGTATGTTAACAGATTGCTCTGATACCACTTGTTAGGTCACACACACTGTAGAAGGGGGTTGAATATAGTGTTTACTACAATCAAATCGAGTTAAAGAACACAAGTAACAGAACACAGATTTTATTCAACACAATAAACTCTGTTATAATATGGAACTATCCTCTCTCAGTGATGAACAAATTATCACGAGAGCTGCTAGGGTTACAATGAATAATATTTTCGATAATGATAACACCTATAGTGTAAACCCTATGCCTGTGTTTATATACTACACAGTTACAAGATAATCTTCTAATTGATATTGAATATAATTCTGCTTCCTAAAATATATCAATCAGTTATCTTTTCTTCCAAGTATTCTATTCTTCATAGAATTCCTTCTTCATGCATATCTCTTCTTGTATTTGTCTTGATCTTCTTTCCTTTCAATCAGCCGCCTTCATTATCTGAAAGTCTCCTTAAGTCCTGATATTATCTCCTGATAACTTAAGTTCTGATAACTTAAGTTCTGATATCTTAAGTTTTGACTTCAGTATAAGTACTGATTTCCAGTTAAGTACTGATTTGTCCTGTTAAGTAAGATCTGAAAACTAAACACAAATCATACTAGACATGACATCACAAATATATCTAACAGAATGGTATTTAATATTATCTGTATGGTTGGATCGTCGAAAATGTCATTTAAAAAACTCGAACAGTGAAACTATGAAGGAACACAAAACAGGTAATAGTCTACCACACATCATTTTCTGTTAAGATATGACACAACCCAGACATTAAATTTTTTGATTATTTTTTCCCAGCACTACGAAGGGTATTTAATATCATCCATACAGTTCGATCTTCGAAAACGTCATTTGAAAAAATCGAATAATGAAACTATGACGGAACACAATATGTAACGCCCCCAAATCCGGGGTCAGGAATCTGGGTCGTCACGCCATCCTTCTCATGTGTAACCTGGTATTGATTCAATAATCCAACAGACCCCAATCTCATACTCACACACACAAGTTATAGCCTTAGAAACGATGTACAAAATGTAATCTTCTTTTATTACACTCAAATGTACTTTACAGGATCTCAAACAATTATTTATAACCTCTACATGAAGTTACAATAATTACGACTGATATCTTATATCTATCTGATACTCTAGCACACCTGAGACAAAGCTGCCAGGGATCCTCCCCATGACTGCAAGCGACTAAGTCCCACACCGGCATACTGTTATCTGTTGTGTTGTGTCATTTAAAAGAAAGCAAGAGTGAGCTATAATGCCCGGCATAATAATGTACAGTATGAAAATGACTGTATGATAAACTCACGTAAAACATCATATATGATAAATACGTTTTCTCCAAAATAGTTTTCCTTGGTGATACACACCTTCTTATGAAAATAATCCTTTAGTGGATTTTTATAACCTGCGAATACCTTAGTAGTAATCCCAGCACCTAGGCTTGGGTTACGGTATTGCATCTCAATTCCAATTGGAAGAATTTGGACATTCACTGGAGCCGCCGCATATGATGATCAGTCATACTACGGATGTAACCTTCTTTACTAGTAAAAGGATGAAACCGTCATCTCTCGGGTATCACCCTGGCCGTATTCGGGCTACGTGTCCCATTTTCGGGTATGCACATACTTCACAAGTTCCTGAGTACACTGAGTACCTTCGCCTACGGTACCTTTGGTAGCCCATCTAGCACACATAGTACCAGAGTCTACCCCTCCATTGTCCTTTAAAAGAATTCTATCAATCTCGAGAACTCGAACCACATCGAAGTTTCCCAAGCGTTTTGCTTGTTTACAGAAATAGTTTATCTCTTTAAGATATAAGTGTATATATATGTATTTACGTACTTCCGAGAATTTCGGAGGAAGTACTAAGGATGTGAGTTGACCGTTGTCAACAGGTAATTAATAAGGGGGAAAAGTTTCTTCTCGAAACTATATTCAATATAATAATAGGTCGGGATAATATTCACCGACGATCTGAAATTATTCGAATAATACTTCTAAATCAGAAAGTATATCAGGATCTATGATCTTTAAATCAATAATAATCCTTTAATAAATAATAAATAATTAAATAATAGTCTATAAATAAATAAATGGTAATTGATATTAATCATACCTCGAATGAGTTTACTCTCTAAAAGATTTATTTAAATAATATTCCTCAACTAGTTTGTGTTTACATAATTAATAATCTATAATGTTTAATCGGGTTTGAATAAATAAACGTTGAAGTATACGACTCTTATAATAAAGGAATACGTATAAAATATTTATTATCCGAATCAATAAAATATAGTTGAGGGAATATGCTCGTTGGGAAATCGTTTTAAAAAAAAGTTCGAGGTGTTTTAATGTTTCGTAAGTAGACGATGAGTCCCTTTTAAAACGTACTAATATGGACTTATAATCGTCCAAAACCTCTCCGGGATGATTCCCGGGTTTATACTTTATAAAACAAAACTGACCGATTCTCGGTCTTACGACTTATACATCACACTCTATTGTAGCGTTAATATTCTTAAATAAGCACCTCCGGAATACTTCCGGGTTTTCATCAATTTAACTGACCGATCCTTGGTCTAAAATATATACACGCCACGCTACTCGCTAGCGTTAACATCCTCAATTATAAACTCCTCCGGGATACCTCCGGGTTTTTATAAGCTTACACCGACCGACTCTCGGTCTAAATATAATATTTCGAACTCGGTATGAACATATACTAGAAATTATCAATAATTGAGTAATATAGTACATCTCAAACTTCGTAAAATAGTTTAAAGCAATCTTATGCATATATCAAAGTTTTGTAAAATATTCACAACACAACAGTTCTTAAAAGGTAGGGTTTGAAAACTTGCCTGGGTATCTCGAGGTGGAGGATGCTCTAGGTTCCGCTCGGAAATCTATGACCACAAACACAATTCATTTCGTTAGGTCCCGTTCTAATTTACGGCGACTCGCACTCATGCGCTATTTATTATGCACCCTCTCTACTTATACTACCCTTATTATTCCTTTAAGTCCTTATTCACATCATGGTCGCTTCATTTTTCTAAGTATCTTGAGTTCATTCTCATTATCGTTGTTGGCTTCGCTTAAAGATTCTTACGGTTTCTACTCGCGCGGCCTCGGCTCCGACATTTTTATAAAATTTAGAAATCATTATTTTCACTTGAAATTTTTATGGAAGTTAGGAGACTCAATATTTTACTCTCTGTAGAAATTTCATGATTTATGAGCACTTTTAAGTCAATCCTTTATATTTTCAAAGTTCGTGATTTGTAGCAGTTTTTGTCGCGTAAATCAGTTTTACTAAAATGACCATAATTTTTTATCCGTAAATCAGAATCAAGCGATTCAAGCGCCTAAAAGATCCTTATAATATTTCCTATCATAATCAAGGGTTATTTTTCAAGAAACTACAGTTTACAACTTTGGGACTTTCTGCAGAAACTTAATGTTACGATTCGTTGGTTTTAACGGAGTTACGCTTACGATCGGGGTTTCGTTTACGCCCTAACTCTTAACACAACCATCAACAATCATCATTTCATCATCATCATACAAACTCCTCTCAAGAACATCATGTTCTTGAGGTAACAACAATCAACCTTAAATCTACTCAACTTTAAACTTCAAGATCTCAACAATACCACTTCTTAAACTAAGTTTTCTACCACATACTAAATGGATCTTAAAAATGAACTTTAAATAAAGTTGGGCCAAAGATTTTTACCTTTCTTGGAAGCTTGAGATGTGTTCTTGAGTATGGTGGAGGCTTGGAAGTGCTTGGTATGATTTTTGGAGCCTAGAACCACCATTGAAATTAAGAAACCAAGGAGAGGTTACTATTCATACTATTCACTAGTGAGTTTCTTGAATTTATTTCACCCATCAAACCTTGGTAAAAAGAGATGAAAGAATTTTCTTACCTTAGTTTAATTGCTAGGAGGCTTGAGAATTAATTGGGTGATTCTACAAGAACTAGAGCATGGAGTTTGGAATTTGAATTCCTTCTTTTCTTCCTTGGGGCCGAATGGAAGAAAAAATGGGGGTGGGGGGGGGTATTTATTGCACTTGGTTGCTTCTCTTGGATGATTTATAGGTTGCTTCTTGGAAGGTGACTTGATATCTTTGCAACTTGATTTTATTCTTCCTAGGATAGCATTCTAGGTTTATTTTTGTCACCAAATCCATGGACATATCTTTGTAGCTTGCTAGCTTAGAAGCTAAACTACAATGTTAGCTTCCTTAGCTCACTATTTGCTAGCTAGCTTGGTCATCCTATGGTTAGCTCACTATTTGATGAAGTAACCATGGTTACTTCCTTACCATGGTTTAGTTAGTGCGTTACGTTTATTTAATCGTTTACGCGTTCGCTCGGTCGCTTAAACGTTCTCGTAATACTTATTCGTAAATGGTTCGCAACGTAATTCCTTTCGTATTCCTTTCTTATATTTTTAATTATCATACTTGAATATAAATCCGTAGGATTTTAATCTTGTAATTATATTGTGATTCCCGTAATCCTCGATGAGTCGTAAATACGATCGTTTTTCAAAGTTCGTTTTCTTCGAAAAGTAATAGCGTTTACATACACTCATTTGGTACGTATAATCGTAATATCAACTCCGAAACTCATTTTCTCGTGCACTATATAGTGTGGGCTCAAAAGTTTTTCCCGTCCGTCAGGGTTACTATTCATTAAACATTTTACAAGGTCTCAAAAATTCAAGTTATTATATTACCATTCATAAAGGTTTTTTACCGATGTCAAAAATTTGGGTTCTTACAGTCTTCCCCCCTTAAAAGGATTCCGTCCCGGAATCAGTTCAGAAATAGGTAGGGATATGCTTCTCGCATGACAACCTCGAGTTCTCGCGTTGACCTTTTAGTATTTGATCTCTTCATAAAATCTCCACTTATCCATCCAATATATTTCCGAGTGCTCGTCCTTGTAGTCTTATGACCTCTACACGTTACTCGGTATACGCTAAGTCTGGCTACGAGTTTATTAGCTCATTTTCAATCATATGTTTAGTTCTGACAGTTAAATTTCCTAACCTCGATTCGTGGTACTCGTTATAAACTTGGTGACCGTTCGATGATGGTACTAATTTATAAGTCAACTTTCTTAGTCCTTTAATTCCTCAACTGGTCCAATAAATCTTGGGTTTAACATTCCTTTCCCTTTCGAATCTCATCACTCCCTCCTCGGGAGGTACTCTCAACAATACTTGGTCTGCTACTTCGTACTTTCTGTCTTTATAGTTCTGGTCCGCATATCTCTATTGTTCATCCTGGGCTGCCATTAGCCGGGTTCTGATAAGTTCTAGGAATTTCTTTGGTCTGTTGACTCAACTATGGTACAGTATCCTCCGTTTACCAGTTTCTTCCCAACCTAAGATAGAATGATTCTTTCTTTCGTACAAACTTTGTAGCCATTCCAATGCACGCATGATACTCGTTATTGTCGATAATTCGATTAACGTCAACTGGCCACTTCATTCCCCTTAAAAATTGATAACATGGACGATTAGCGTATCTTCTAGTGTTTGGAATCATCCTTCAACTTATTCATTTCCCCCTACATCGCTCCTACTAGTGCTAGAGTTTTATTCCTTAACGTTTTCCCATTTTGGGCACATCATTTATGTCGATTATTCTATGTAAGAAGTTCTCGTCACATTTCTACACGCTCGTCTCCTGCTACATGCTTAGCGCCAGATTTAACATTTCTTCCCGTTAGTAACGTAAAGCACATCATTGTCCTGTTGCCATCTTGAAGGAAGCACCATTTCATATGCAATTTATTGACACATTTTAGGATCGTGCAACGTTCAGCGTCCGCCATTGGTCGGACTTCTTTAATCATTCCCCGTATAATATCTACAGTAATACGACACTTTCTGGGTCGTACTCGTTACTCTCGCTAGCGCCTTAGACGTATTCACGTTTATTGGTACCTGCTACTAGTGATCTTTATAGGGCGTGTATGATCTTCTTTGCCTTCTATCAGTTCTGACAATGACATCCTTCATTCTTTTCACGTTGCCCTTCGCAAGGGATATCGGCTACTATTTTTCGTATGCTAGCGTGGTAAGTACATCTACACGAATTATCTGTCAACAATAGACGATTCTCTAAACCTTTCCAAATAAAAGGTAAGCCGCTAGACGTATCTTCAATGATCAGGATAGTCTTTTCGTTCTACTTGTCGATTTGAGAACTCTAAGTTGTGCCTATGTCCGTCCTTTTCATAAAATATCTTGGGAAATAGTCCCGCTGTGAAATTAAATCTTGGGTTCTTGTGTGGCGCAGTCATCACGGGGTCTCTCTGTCCCAATTATCTCTTCCGCGTTCATATCAATTTTGTAAAGTGGACATCTATTGTTTGCATAATAAAGTAAGCGGTCTTATTTAATCTATCACTCAAAATCCTCAAATAGCACGATGGCTAACTTGGTTCTTAATAATCCTTCTTCAAAATTCATTATAATTAACTCCTAACCCTATTTGGGTCATTTACAAGTTGAAATCGCCAAAATTTTAACCTTTTGCCTTTCCGTTTTCATTTTCCAACTATGTCGAATACTTACTTACCTACTCGATGACATCCCCATTCATATTCCGTCACGACTAATATCTGTTTACGTTTTTAGGCATCTTTAAGTCTTCTTGTTAAGTAATAAAGCATTCTTTTCATGCGATCCTTCTCCTCAGTTATTCTGAGATTTGTCATCCTCTATATATCTTTTCCTACTTAAAGTATTGGCCACCACATTGGCCTTTCCTTGATGATAATAAATTCCTCAATCATGGCCTTTAATCATTTTGACTATATCCTCTATCTCGTGTTCCGTGTAAAAAAAAATTCCAAATTCCCTCATAAGTAAACTCCTTGTCCCTTTCAGTCCGAACCTTATCACATTTATTCTAGATTATTATTAGAAAGCCTTATGTCACGGTCCTTAAGCTGCGTAGACATATCATTAGACTTCACGCAACATCCTATTTTTATTGTCGAGTATTTCTAGCACGGGATTGCTACTAACCTTACCTTTACCTTTTGAAAATCTTATTCCTCAAATTCATACATGCTTGGTCTTTCCTGAATTAGCACCTATCCCGATAATGTTTCATAGGAGTGTACCTCACTAATCACGTTGTATCCCTATTTTCATTTTTCTATAACCATATTAAAGATACTTATGATAATAAATAAACATGGTGTTCTTCTTTTTAAAACAAATTACTTATCACGATTCTCCGATTGCACCATCATAGCACTGAGCTTTCAGTCTCATATTACAACAATCGGTTCTCAACTATATTTCTCTTTATTGGGAAGGTAATTAGCCTTGGAAAAAAAATATTTTCACGATATCGATGAAATTTAGACAGTCTTAACAAGGTTTCAAAATCTAACATCTGAACAAATAATGAGCTCTGAATAAAAAAGTCGCAATACTCAGAAGATTTATAACTTGGGAGGAAGAATATAACAAGGATTATCCTTCCATGTCCTTAGAATTCTATATTGTGATATTATGGAGAATATCCATTGAAAGCAATGTTTGCTGAATAATAACATCATACGAATGATACTTGTAAGATTTTTCCATTGAAGGAATACTTTTCTTCCTGAAAAATGAAAGAAATATCGAATAACATCCTCAACCAAAGGTTAACCATTGAGGTCTCGAAGAGGTGCTATTTTGAAAGAAGGAATTCGATTCAATGATTAATAAATAAGGAAGTATATTGTTCTTCAATCACTTTGTAATTTTAATTGGATATTCGTTATACAACGAAAGAATAAAATATTTCATGAACAAAATATTTCATAAAACTGAATATGAATTCTCGTTTGAGTGGGCGACCTAGTTAGGTCTCAAGTAAATCATTCTTTTAAAATTTCATCAACAATTAAATCTGGCATGTATAATGCATTATGAAATAATCAAAATTTTATTGGAAGTGAAACTAGCAAAATAATAACTAGTCCATATCAAGCAATATTATTAACCGGCTAAGAAAATGGCCAGCACAATTGGTTTGGCCCATAGCAACTAGCTAGGACGATTAGCTAGGCTTTTGTCGTATTAATTAAAATTTTGACTAGTTAGGACAATTAACTAGTCATTCATGAGAACATATGCAACTAGGCATATTTCAGTTTGTTTGCAAAAATCTCAACATCGTAACCACTGAAGAAATTGTGGCCACCTGGATGACGATTTTTAAATAAAGAGTTTTTTTTTTAATTTGGGCTGAGAAAGACAATTATAACTCTAAACCGAGTGGTCTTGGCATCGGAACAATCGATAGCCTCTTATCAAATATTTCTTTCCAAATAAAGGGTACAGTCATAGGTGCCCTAGTTCACCTACTTTATCAGATCTTTAAATAGAATTGAATCGGAATACCAATATCAAATTGATAACCTTACTATGCTTTCAAAGTTCAATATAAAATTTCATCCCGATTAGAGGAAAAGGATTCCCGAGGAATATACGGATATTAGATCATCCACATTTTTAACAATTTCTTAGATATTTACAATCTCGACTGAGAAGAGTAAGTATGAAAGAAGAATCTAATGAAGATACTCATTATGAATATTTATCGATGAATTGAGGGAAAATTTATATATATATATAGATAAATCTATTGGATAATTGAAATGAGGTATAAATATTTCTGAGTTGAACAAGAAGATCATAATCTATGAATGAAAGTTCAAGGATTTAACTAAAAGAATTGAGCAAGTCCTGATACGGAGAAAGATTATTCAATATGGTCACATCAGAAGTTCAAAGTAGGGAACGAAAAGGATTGCCTGATATGACTTATCAAGGCGATACGAATGATCAACAATTTGGATGGAGTAACATGACGGTAAGTAGGTGCCAAAATATCTCACTAATTATCCTAACTCTCTTTATTATCCATCTGAGGATGATCCCACCTCTTCTTCTTCGTAATTCCATGTTTCAAATAGTTTCTCTTTCAACATCATTTTAAAATCATTTACTAACTTGACTTTCGCACGTATATCTGTCATTCGGGTGTTTTACCTCGAAGACCTTACTCAGAAATATTCCAAAACATCCGTTAAGCCGATAGTTGCTTGTTACACGCATCCGTTACTAACTATAATGGCCAGTTCCCCCTGGTAACAGATCAAAGAGATTATTTAGGGATCTCAATGCAGTCCATAAGTTCACGGGCATGTGTGTGTAATTGAACATGCGTTACCGAATATATTAGAGGTCTACGTATATATACGTTGCCTCTGACATCATTTCTACCGAAGAATTCCGCTCTAGACTCACTGCTCTATCCTTTTAAAAGGTTCTAAGATCAAACCATCGCTCGTAATCTTATGCCATCAAATTGTAGCCATGCCATCAATTCTTGATGCTCTCGATCTCTGAGCTAAACCATCATACCTCTTCATGTTAAGCGTACTAATAATATCATGTAGTGTAGTTGTCTTACGATGACATTTGTATATCATATTCAACTCTTCCTTAATGGAAATAAAAATCCTCAAGAGTATATCAGACTGTTAGGTCTCAATATGTTTGTAGAAGGGGGTTGAATACAAACAATACCGTTTAATCGAATAAAATACGGAATAAAAAAAAGTGAAACAAAATTCAAGTTAAATAAAGCTATTATTAAACTTGAAAGGTGTTACAACAACAGTATCGTTTACAAGGGATTAATCTCAAATAAATTATTCCAAATCTAGAATAAATTCGACATGAACTTTTTCTATTTTTGTAATAAAAAGGATCAAATGCTAAATGCAATTTGAGATTAAGTTCTAGGGATTTTGATCCGCTAGATAGTTACACAAGAACAAGAGGAGTATTTCTAGTAGTTTAGATTGAACAATTAATACTAGAAATAAATGTTCTGAGAAATTGCAATAAGTTCTCTGTTGTTTTCTTTGTTCTGTGTTCTTCTATTTTTCTTTTGATATTCAATGCTCTGTTGAAAAACAAACAGTTGCTGCTCTTTATATTCAATCCTATGTTTTTAATTGGCAAGACAATCCTTTTAGCTCAGCAAGACAATCCTTTTAACTGGTAGAACTTTCGGTAGGACAATCCATTGAACTGGCATGACTTTCGGCAGGACAATCTAAATGAACTGGCATGACTTTCGGCAGGACAATCTAAATGAACTGGCATGACTTTCGGCAGGACAATCTAAATGAACTGGCATGACTTTCGGTATGACTATTGATTGTCATACCGATTGTCATACTAATACAAAAGATTGTCTTGCTGAATTAATTTTGAATTTAAATTCAAAATCAATTCTGAAAAACCAAAATATTAATTCAGAATTAATTAATCAATTAATCCAATTAATCAATAAATTAATCTTTGCAGATATAATTTATTTTCTTAATTAAATTATATGACTTAATTAATTAATTAGAGAATTAATACTAATCTTGAACAGCAACCACTCTTCTGACAATCTTCTGAAAATCACTGAATCCATTTCACCACTTCAATGTTGACACTCGATGTACTGTCTGGTTCATGAAAGACTAACTTCTGTGATGTTTCTTTATGTCTTGATTTTCTTCAGATTAAATCCCTGTAATCAATTGATACCCTGACGAGATCTCTGTCACTTGATTAAATCCACAATCTTGAATTATATCACTGAGGCTTGATCAATTTCTTGAGCTTCTTCCAGTGAATTAAGTCCTCAAGTCTGTAGACGAACAATGTTACTTAATCCTTTGACATATGTTACTTTGAGAGATCTCTCTGACGATAGAACCACTATTTACTTGTTACATCCTTATTTGAGTTGAGTTAAATCCTCGAATAAACAAATAGCCTATGACATATGCCTTTCAATCTCCCCCTATTTGCTTGTTAGACAATAACAACAAATACCTAGAGGATAACTCAACTAACAAATAAGAAAAATATATAAACAGTAATGCAAAGTAAATAGCAGAAAAGTTCTGGATTATATTTAACATTTTCCAGATTCCAAAAGAAATTTACAAGTGAATACAAGATAGATGTTCCTCTAGACTGAACATATAACTACATTAGTCTATCTTGATTCATAAAGCTCTAATCATATTACATTAAGTTTTGAGCTAATTGAATTCAGTTGTCTTCCCTTCCGAATTCACCTTCTTCCAAATCTTGAAGCAACTCCTTGTCAAAGACACGATCCTTTTCAGAAGTGAAGCTGGCTGGTCTGACTGGTTGAACTCCAACTGACTTTAGCTTATTCTTGAACTGATTGTACCTTTTAATATTCTTTTCACAATAAGCTTGATTCAGATCAGCTGCTTGAGTTTTCAACATGGATGAATATCCAGCAGTTCTTAAGTGATGTTCCATCCAGACAAGATGCTTAGCAGAGTAGTCTTTAAGAGATTGTGAATCAAGCTGGAAGATTTGAAGACAATCAGACTTAAAGAATCTTACCTGATGAGGATTGTTGACCACTTGAGGACTAGCCCTGCTGGCAAACTCTTTGAGCCTTTCTCGAAGAACTTCATTCAATTCTGAGCTTCTTTTGACTTTGTTGAGAAGAACCCAAATCTCTGATAAAGAACGATTCTCAAACAGATGAAGTGATACCTTGAAAGATCCTTCGCTCTGACAATATACAAATATGCTCATTTCATTTAGAGATCTGTCAAAGGCAGCTGTGATCCTTGAGACTTCAGCCTTTATAGCATTCATATACACGTCATTGTTTGGATTAGAGATTCCCAGCTTGTCTAGAAGATGTAGAAACTGCCTATCATTGTTTGTGCTCAGCTGAGGCATATCAAGTACTCTCCTAGCTTCATTCCATTTTTCACCAATCTTCAGTTTGACATCTCTTCTACTTTCTTTAGCTTTAATGTCATGAAGACGTTGCTTTTCAAGAGTTTCTGTTCGTTCAATGTTTTTCCTCATATCAATGATCTGGGATACCTTTTTGAGTTCAGCTTCTTTTCTTTTCAACTCTGACTGCTGCTGCTGAAACTTTTTCTCAAAAACAGGATCCACTTGAGCTTCCTCTTCCCATTCTCCAAAATCACTTTCCTCCTCAGCTTCAAAGAAACCATCTTTAACTTCCAAGACTGGTTCAGTGGGAATGTCAAAAATATCAAAGTCATCATGTTCTCCACTATAGTAGACATCATCAGCCTTCCCTGTGCCTCCAGCAGACGAATCTTTTCTTTTCTCTTTCCACTTGTCCCTTTCTTCTGCCCCTTAGTTGAGGAATCCTCTACAGACTTTCCTCTAGACCCTCCATGACCTCCAACACCTCCAGAGCCTGAGCCTCCACCAGACGGCCCTTCAAAGAAAGTTCTTTGTTCTTTATTATGGAAGTGAGAATTTTTGATCATGAAGTACAAGTGCTTCATCCCTTCATTGAGATGTTCCATGCCCGTCTCTATCTTCAGAAATCTGGAGGAATCCAGTGAATGATTCATTTCAACCAAGTCTTCAAGAGAAATCATTCTTGTATGGAGAGAGCAGAAGTTTGAAATATCTTCAGCTGATAACATTGGAGATGCCTGGATTGAGTTAAGCTTTGGTACAACAGAGGTCTTCAAATCTGATATCTCAGTCCTGATGAGAGCCAGCTGATTATTGACAGAGGTGGAAGAAGAAGACCATTCAGCCACTTGTGCTTTGAATGATTGAGCCTCAGCCTGACTTTTTGTAAGTTGTTCTTTCAGTTCAGCAATTTGAGCTAACAGATTTTCAGTGTTTGTGTCTGTGTGTGCGCTCACCTGAATATCTCTCCTGTTTGATTTACTCAACTCACGTGCTTCTGTATCTCTCAATATTATTGCTCGTGAGGAGTCTTCCTGATGCTGATCTTCTATCCCTGCAATTGAAATCACCCTAGCCTCTTCAAGAGAGGTCAGTGGTGGTGCAATGGGAATTCGTGAGTCCCGATCCTCAGTCAAACCTATCTTTTCATGTGAAATAGATGTCTGAATTGCTTCAGGGATAGATTGACCGAGTTGCCCTCCACTTTTTCCAGATAAATCTGCGAGTGGAGAATCCCGTGAGGGAGCCAGAGGTGTTGGATCTGGGAGGGGAGAAAATGACTCTATTAAAGGTGGCTGAGAGTTAGATTTTCCCTCAGAAGCATGTGACTGCTCTTCTGCCGTAACTATGGCAGGCACTGTAACCGACTCAATGTGCACTCCTCGCTCCGTGTCCTGAGTATCATCTATTGGTCTGTATGCTTCCATTGTGAGTAATGGAAGTGTGCTTGACTCAATACAGGATGCCATGGCCCTATGGAGAATTTCAATAGATTCGTCCTGTTGATAGAATGTCTCTAGTAACTGTTCACTGGCCATATCAAAGTCCATGTCCTGTTGGGAGGACAAGGATGGGCTTTCAGATGCCTCAGTAAATGTTCTTCTTTTCTTGGGAGGAGGCAGAGCTGAGGGTTCATTCACATCCAACAACATACTACTTCCTACTAACCTTCTAGGCAACATTTTAGACAGTGGAGGAGAGGTTGAGATAGGTTGTGACTCTGTGTTTGGCTCTATGACCTGGGATTGAAGTTGCGGTTCTACAACTTCATGGTCAGCCCTATCAACCACTGGGGGTCTTTCAATAGAAGTAGGAATAGTTTGAATGTGAGGAATTATTACCTACAGAGGAAGAGCGTCTGATGTTTGAGCCTGGGTGGTTTGAACCACTGGAGGTTGAGCTTGCTGTTCATGATCGGGAAGATTGAAAATAGGTAAAGGAATGTAAGTGGCCATGAAAGAAGATACAAGTACTGGAACTTGCATGAATTTAAAGGTTGTGTCTTGGCGAGTATAAATCTTTTTGCTCACTGGAGGGGGTTCATTTACTGAAGAGTTAGCAAAAAGAGCTTTATACTCAGGTGAGAGAAGATGTTCTGCTATGAGCATGAGAAAATGAGCGTAGTAGCACGAAACCCTACGATTTGTAGAATGATCACGTAAAGCAGTAGTGAGACGTCTCAGAAGAATGGGTAAAAGTAGTTTGCCAAAATTGATCCTTTGATTGAAAACAACCGCAAGACCAATATACTGCAGAGTGGAAGTGATGTTGTGAAAGTTGGATTTAGTGCAGTTGGCAAACACTTTGGACAGTGTATCGAAGAAAATATCCCATTCAGAAACCAAATTGGATTTAGACAACTTGGTTAAATTAATCACCCCCTGATAGCGAATAGCATGGAAAAACTTTGAAATATCATTTTCAGAGGGTAAATTACAGAAATTGTCCATTGGAAAATTTAACGCTCGATTGACGACTGTTTCATCAACTACATACTGTGTGTTTGCCATGATGAATGAAAAAGATTTAAAATCATCGGCCACAGTAGAGGTTGTGCAAATCAGTCTGAGCAGATCGACATTTAAAAGCACATTTGATTTAATAGCAGAGCTAACAATCGAATGGTCATTTAAAAATCTAATCCACGGCTTAAATTTTTCCACATCACACTTTTCTGGATTAAAATAACCAACAAGATTATGCGAGACAATTTGGAAATTGAGAGCCATTAAAAAATATAATAAAACACACACTTTCAGAATTTTAAGAGTAATATTAAGAAAATTCGAAATAAAAAAAAATTTAATAATTCGAATTAAATCAATTATATTCGAAAAATTTAGAAAGTAATGTATCTCGTTAAAGTTCTTAACTCACAATAAAGGATCTGAAAAAAAATGCACAAGACACAAAACAAAATTAACTAAATAAAATACCCAAAAATAACCAACAAACCAAACTGATTTTGAAGGGGGAAAAAACCGAAGTGAAATTTAGTTTTAAAAAAAAATCGACAGCACTTCCTTACTGTATGTATACACACGAATATGTATATATGAAACAGTAAAGTGTGCTGAGTAAAAACTCGAGCAAGAAGACAATCAATGGAGGTTTGATTTTGATCGAATTGAGAGAGAGAAACAAGAGAAAGAAAACTGTTGGAGTGAAAACTGAACTGAATTGAATTACAAAAGAAAACAAAAAAATGTTAAGTAGGACAACTGGTATGACAATCGAGGAAAGTCATACCGATTGTCTTCCCGATTGTCATACCAGGCTAATGGAAATAAAAATAAAAACAAATAAAAATAAAAATAAAACTGGTATGACAATCTGATAGTCATACCGATTGTCATACCAGTTTAAAATACATGAATAAAACAGAATAAACTAGAAAGACAATTGATAGTCATACCAATTGTCATTCTAGTATAAAATTAAACTAAAAATAAAATTAAACACATATATGTACTGAAATGACTTTCAGCAAGACAATTTCAATTGTCTTGCCGATTGTCATTCTAGTATAACATTAACTTATACACAGAATTAATTTACAAAAACAAAAGCAATATTTCAGAAATAATTTTATTTTATTCCAAAAATAGATTTCTGTTGAATTTTAGCAAGTAAAATTCATAGAAAAATATTTTTAGAGAAAATAAAATATTCTGAGATATTAAAATTAACAAGTAGAATAAATAAATAAGATAAGATAATAAGACTTACATAGAAATAAGCAAGAAATTATGGAAAATATGATAAAATAAATTTGCAAATGAATATTTCATTTATGAAAAAATCATTTGTAAATTCATTCAAGAACAGATTTCAGATATTCACAAGTTTAATCACTAAAGCTATTCAACATACCCAATTTACCAACTAATTTGGTAAATGTGGATTCATCAAGAGGTTTAGTGAAAATATCTGCTATTTGTTCTTCTGTTGGAACAAAAAATAGTTCAACAGTACCATTCATGACGTGCTCTCTAATAAAATGATACATGATGTCAATGTGCTTGGTCCTTGTATGCTGCACAGGGTTGTTGGTGATGGCTATTACACTTGTATTGTCACATAGAATAGGTATTTTGTTCAATACAGAGCCATAGTCTCGTAGTTGATTCCTAATCCACAAGATCTGAGCACAGCAGCTTCCAGCAGCAATATATTCAGCCTCGGCCGTTGAATTGGAAACTGTTTGCTGTGTCTTGCTGTACCATGAGACTAGTCTGCTACCTAGGAATTGACAACTCCCTGAGGTGCTTTTCCTATCAACAACACTTCCTGCATAATCTGAATCTGTATATCCAACAAGGTTAAAACCAGATTCTTTAGGGTACCAAATACCTAGATTTGGTGTTCCCTTAAGATATCTCAAGATTTGTTTAACAATAACGAGATGAATATCTCTAGGATCCGCTTGGAACCTTGCACATAAGCATGTAGCATACATAATATCTGGTCTACTTGCAGTAAGATAGAGTAATGAGCCAATCATACCTCTGTAGCTTGTGACATCTACCTTAATGGCGTTTTCACATGGTCCAATCTTGACAGCTGTAGTTGACGGAGTCCTTGCTGATGCAGAATCCTCTTGATTGTATTTTTTGAGGAGTTCCTTGAGATACTTGGATTGACAAAATAAAAGTTCCATCTAACCTTTGATTTACTTGTAATCCAAGAAAGAACTTCAGCTCTCCCATCATGCTCATTTCAAATTTGCTGTGCATTAACTTAGAAAATCTCTTACAGAGATTATCATTAGTAGACCCAAATATTATATCATCCACATAGACTTGGACTAATATAGTATCATTCTTATGCTTTTTAGAAAAGAGAGTTTTGTCTATGACACCTCTAATAAAGCTATTTTCAATAAGAAATTCAGATAGAGTGTTATACCATTTTCTCAGAGACTGTTTGAGTCCATAGATAGCCTTGAAAAGAAAGTAGACAAAATCCAAATGATCTGGATCTTCAAAACCAGGAGATTGCTTTACATACACCTCTTCATCCAGCTTTCCATTCAGAAAGGCACTCTTGACATCCATTTGATAAACTTTAAAGTTAGAGAATGCTACGAATGCCAGAAATATCCTGATGGCCTCTAGTCTAGCCACTGGAGCATAGGTTTCATCATAATCAATGCCTTCAGCTTGAGAATACCCTTTAGCTACCAGTCTTGCTTTGTTTTTTGTAACCACACCATCTTCATCTAGTTTATTCCTGAATACCCACTGAGTACCAACAGCTTTCTTATGTGTAGGTCTAGGTACCAGTTTCCAGACTTGTTGATGTTCAAACTGATTGAGTTCATCTTGCATAGCAATCACCCAATCTGGATCAGTCAGTGCTTCTTCAATCTTCTTAGATTCCATCTCAGAAAGAAATCCTGAGAATAGACATTCATTTTGAGTAGCACGTCTAGTTCTGACTCCAACATCTGGATCACCAATAATCAACTCAAAAGGATGAGCTTTATTCCAGACAGTCTGTCTTGGAAGATTTGATCTTGATGATTCGCCTCAAAACACATTGGGATGTTGTGTACTACTAGTTGATCCTTCAGCATCTCCCCCTGAGTTGTTGTCAGGTTGACTTGATGATTCTTCGTCAGTAGCAGTGGTATCTCCATTGTTGCCAATGTTTCCATCACCATTACCTTTAGTATCATCATGATTAACAGGTTCTTCACCAGCAACAACCTCAGGTTCTTGATCATGTTCTGATTCTGAATCTGACATATTATCAAACTTCAGTTTCTCATAAGGATCTTCAGTTTGGATACTAAGGAGTTTAGTGTCATCAAATGTGATATTGACACTTTCAGTTACTTTGTGTTGATCAATGATATACACCCTGTATGATCTTCTTCCATATCCAACAAAAATACCCTCATATGCCTTTGCCTCGAATTTACCACGACGGTCATCTCCATCCTTGAGCACGAAGCATCTGGCACCAAATACATGAAAGTATTTGATAGAAGGTTTCTGTTCATTCATAATCTCATAAGGAGTCTTCATGAAGTCTTTGTTGATTAGATTTCGATTCTGAGTATAACATGCAGTGTTGACAACTTCAGCCCAAAAGTACATTGGAAGACCTGATTCACATAACATAGTTCTTGCAGCTTCAATCAATGTACGATTCTTTCTTTCTACCACTCCATTTTGCTGAGGGGTTCTAGGAGCTAAAAATTGTCTGGTAATCCCTTTGTCTGTACAGAATCCATTGAGAAGTGAATTCTTGAATTCTGTTCCATTATCTGACCTTATTGCTCTAACAGGGACATTAGAATCTAACTCAATCAACTTGATATGATCAATCACAACTTGTGGTGTTTCATCCTTAGAGTGAAGGAATAAAACCCACGTATACTTGGAATAGTCATCAACTATCACAAGACAGTAACACTTCTTTGACATCGAAAGAACATTAACTGGTCCAAATAAATCCATGTGCAATAATTGCAGAACACCAGTTATGGAGGATGTGTCAGTGCCTCTGTGACTTGCTTTCTTTGACTTTACTTTCTGGAAAGCCTCACACAGTCCTTCTGGGGAGAATTCCAGCTGAGGCAGACCTCTGACCAATTCTCTTTTGACAAGAGAATTCATTGTTTTGAAATTGAGATGAGAAAGTCTCTTGTGCCATACCCAACTCTCATCTGACGATGCCTTTGAATAGAAACAATTGACTTCAGGATTGCTTCCAGAGTTCATGTCAGCTATAAACATATTTCCTTTTCTGATTCCCATCAAAGAGGGTTTTTCATTTTTCTTGTGCAGAATCTGACACTTTAGCTTGTCGAATAAAACATTGTAGCCGTTGTCACAGAACTGACTAATGCTAAGCAGATTGTGTTCAAGTCCTTGCACAACATACACATTTTCAATGATAACATTTCCAGCTAGCAAACAGCCATATCCCTCAGTTAAACCTTTGCTGTTATCTCCAAAGGTAACCACTGGGCCAGCTTTCTCAACCACATTTGATAGCAGGGCTCTATCTCCGGTCATATATCTTGACGATCCGCTGTCAATAATCCACACTACCGGTTGTACTTGTTTAATGCCCTGCAATACAAATAAATTAGACCTTCTTCGGAACCCAAGCTTGGTTGGGTCCGGCATACTTGTAAAATTGGCCTTTATCAGGCAAAACAACATTCTTAACTTTAATGTTCTCAACTTTCTCAATGACTGGACATTTGACCTTGTAAATAGCCTTGACAAATTTCTGTTTAGGCTTAGGCACAAATGTCTCCTTTCTAGCTTTAGGAGGACTAGCAGTCTTAGACCTATCATGCTTCCTATTATTCACATGCTGACGAGGAGTAGTCTTATCATTAGAAACATGCTTACCATTAAAATAAGCATACATCAAATTAAAAGCACAAGACATACAATCAGGAACACCACATGCTTTATGAGAGGGATTAACAACAGGCAACTTATGCATGGTAAACATGGCATTTTTGTTATCCAACTCATGTGTGTCTGAGTTAGTCTCAGTTGCTTTCACAACTTTGACTGGAACCTTTGACACACTTGACTTGGAAATAACTTTCTCATTAGCAAGATCTTCAGCACGGATTTCTTCTTGAATAATAAATGAGGTCTCATCAAATGGTTCAGCAATTGATTTTTTATAGAGGGGTTCATTAACACCCTTAAGCACATGTGGTACTTCCCTACCTTTAGCACAGACATGAGGAGGGGAGTTTATGCCTAATTCTCTAATAGCAACATTATAATCATAACCTACTCCAGATGTTTAATTAATAGCTTGCTTATTGTAGAACTCTTTAGCCTTAGAGCAAGAATTAAAGTAAGCTTTGACCTTAGTCTCAAGACCGGTGATCTTGTCTTTGAGAATAGTTTTGAGTTATATATAACAGTCAACTCTATTCTCTAGAAAATATACTTGTTCTTTTAATTTATCTTGATTAATGTGCACAAGTCTTAATTCATTGACCTCTTTCTCAAGGTCTTTGATTTGTTGATTTAACATTTCATTATCACGACGAGCACAATCTAAGGAACCTCCTAGATGATAAACTAATTCAGCATCAGTAAATTTTACCTCTTTTCTTGACGATGAGGTGTTTGCATCACTAGCCATGAGAGCAAGATTCCCAACTTCATCATCTTCACTGTCAGCATCATCCCAGCTTCTTCCCTTTGCCAGGTAAGCCCTTTCAGATTTACTCTTCTGATTAGAATCATAAGAGTTCTTCCTAACTTGTTTTGGCTTCCTACATTCTGTGGCAAAGTGTCCCAACTCATTGCAGTTGAAGCATCAAATGGTGCTTCAATCAACCATCCCTGTTTTGTACCCACCACTGCTGGTGTTAGAGGATGAAGATCCACCTTTCTGGAATCTGTTGTAGTTGGACTTGTACTTGAACTTGGGATTCCTCTTGAATCTGACATTGGAGAATCTCTTGACAATCAGGGCCATTGACTCATCTTCCAATTGCTCCAGTTCTTCCATGGAATAAAAATCATCTCCTGATTGATTTGTAGTAGGAGGATCAAATTCTGCTACTATCATATTTTCTTCATCCTTGGAAGACTGTACCATTCTTTCTTACTGTTGAGATTGTTGTTGTTGTTGTGGTTGTTGTTGTTGTTCTTCAGCTACTAGAGCAGTAGATGTGCTGACCACTCTTCCTTTCCCGTAGACTTCCTTCTGCTGAATCTGCTCCAACTCATAGGTTTTTAACACACCATAGAGCCTTTCTAAAGAAATCTCACTCAGATCTCTTGCTTCTCTTATGGCAGTGATTCTATGTTCGAGATGAGTTGGCAGTGTTAAAAGGAACTTTTTGTTGACCTCCCTGATTGAATAGTATTTACCATTAATGTTCAGGTTGTTGATCAATGCATTGTACCTCTCAAACACTTCAGTGATTCCTTCTCCTGGATTGGATTTAAAGTATTCATACTTAGAGGTTAGGATTTCTAACTTGTTCTCCCTAACTTCCTCTGTGCCTTCATTAATCACCTCAATAGTTTCCCAGATGTGTTTGGAACCTTTACAGTTCATCACATGTCTATTCATCAAGGGATCAAGGGATTCTACTAAAATTAATTGAAGGCTAGCATCCAGGGAGGCTTCTTCTTTTTCAGCAGGAGAAAAATCCTCAGGATTCTTTACATAAGTTCTAGCTATGGTAATCACCACATCATCTTCTATTACCTCTGGTTCAATAACCATCGGAATTTTTGGACCCTTCTTTAACACTTCCAGATATTTGGGATTTGCAACTTGTAAAAACAATAGCATCTTCTTCTTCCACATAACATAATTTTCTTTATCGAATAGTGGAATTTTAACGGTTCCAACTTTTTATGTAGTCATTATGAATTTTTGAGTAAATAAAAATTCAAGGAGTGAAAGAATCACAAAAGTCTAGGATCTTGATTTGTTCGTTAATCAGAAGGCTCTGATACCAATTGTTAGGTCTCAATATGTTTGTAGAAGGGGGGTTGAATACAAACAATACCGTTTAATCGAATAAAATGTGGAATAAAAAAAAGTGAAACAAAATTCAAGTTAAATAAAACTATTATTAAACTTGAAAGGTGTTACAACAACGGTATCGTTTACAAGGGATTAATCTCAAATAAATTATTCCAAATCTAGAATAAATTCGACATGAACTTTTTCTATTTTTGTAATAAAAAGGATCAAATGCTAAATGCAATTTGAGATTAAGTTCTAGGGATTTTGATCCGCTAGATAGTTACACAAGAACAAGAGGAGTATTTCTAGTGGTTTAGATTTAACAATTAATACTAGAAATAAATGTTCTGAGAAATTGCAATAAGTTCTCTGTTGTTTTCTTTGTTCTGTGTTCTTCTGTTTTTCTTTTGATATTCAATGCTCTGTTGAAAAACAAACAGTTGCTGCTCTTTATATTTAATCCTGTGTTTTTAATTGGCAAGACAATCCTTTTAACTCAGCAAGACAATCCTTTTAACTGGTAGAACTTTCGGTAGGACAATCCATTGAACTGGCATGACTTTCGGCAGGACAATCTAAATGAACTGGCATGACTTTCGGCAAGACAATCTAAATGAACTGGCATGACTTTCGGCAGGACAATCTAAATGAACTGGCATGACTTTCGGTATGACTATTGATTATCATACCGATTGTCATACTAATACAAAAGATTGTCTTGCTGAATTAATTTTGAATTTAAATTCAAAATCAATTCTGAAAAACCAAAATATTAATTCAGAATTAATTAATCAATTAATCCAATTAATCAATAAATTAATCTTTGCAGATATAATTTATTTTCTTAATTAAATTATATGACTTAATTAATTAATTAGAGAACTAATACTAATCTTGAACAGCAACCACTCTTCTGACAATCTTCTGAAAATCACTGAATCCATTTCACCACTTCAATGTTGACACTCGATGTACTGTCTGGTTCATGAATGACTAACTTTTGTGATGTTTCTTCATGTCTTGATTTTCTTCAGATTAAATCCCTGTAATCAATTGATACCCCGATGAGATCTCTGTCACTTGATTAAATCCATAATCTTGAATTATATCACTGAGGCTTGATCAATTTCTTGAGCTTCTTCCAGTGAATTAAGTCCTCAAGTCTGTAGACGAACAATGTTACTTAATCATTTGACATATGTTACTTTGAGAGATCTCTCTGACGATAGAACCACTATTTACTTGTTACATCCTTATTTGAGTTGAGTTAAATCCTTGAATAAACAAATAGGCTATGACATATGCCTTTCACAGACACTATTTCTGCTGAATTCGTTATTAATACGATATTCACCTTCTCATTGGTAAAATCACACCTTCAACTAGTCTGGGTCAATAACCTCAATTGTATATTAATAATTAGACTTTTTGGTTCTCACATGTGATGCCCCTTCTTGGGCAACCTACATAGAACTACAGGTAACAAGGCTCGTGTTATCAAAATTTACATATGGTGGAGATAATATCATCTTTACCCCAAATGCTCTGGAGACTCAGCTCCAAGTTCTACATCCATATCCTTGCCAAATCAAATATGATTCTAATTTTTCTCCTCATCATTCTAATAATCTCTAATGGTCTCATTAGTCATACTTTAATACCTCAAATACACACTTATCCTTACCTACCCATTAGGCTACATCCAGTAGTCCAATGATGAACTCTATATGAGCTCTCACGAAATCTCGCATCTAGACAGACTCCTAACACTCTCATTTATGAGTACTATAACTTAAGGCTCTGATACCATTATTGTAACGCCCCCAAATCTGGGGTCAGGAATCTGGGTCGTCACGCCATCCTTCTCATGTGTAACCTGGTATTGATTTAATAATCCAACAGACCCCAATCTCATACTCACACACACAAGTTATAGCCTTAGAAACGACGTACAAAATGTAATCTTCTTTTATTACACTCAAATGTACTTTACAGAATCTCAAACAATTATTTATAACCTCTACATGAAGTTACAATAATTACGACTGATATCTTATATCTATCTGATACTCTAGCACACATGAGGCAAAGCTGCCAGGGATCCTCCCCATGACTGCAAGCGACTAAGTCCCACACCGGCATACTGTTATCTGTTGTGTTGTGTCATTTAAAAGAAAGCAAGAGTGAGCTATAATGCCCGGCATAATAATGTACAGTATGAAAATGACAGTATGATAAACTCACGTAAAACATCATATATGATAAATACATTTTCTCCAAAATAGTTTTCCTTGGTGATACACCTTCTTATGAAAATAATCCTTTAGTGGATTTTTATAACCTGCGAATACCTTAGTAGTAATCCCAGCACCTAGGCTTGGGTTACGGTATTGCATCTCAATTCCAATTGGAAGAATTTGGACATTCACTGGAGCCCCCGCATACGATGATCAGTCGTACTACGGAAGTAACCTTCTTTACTAGTAAAAGGACGAAACCGTCATCTCTAGGGTATCACCCTGGCCGCATTCGGGCTACGTGTCCCATTTTCGGGTATGCACATACTTCACAAGTTCCTGAGTACACTGAGTACCTTCGCCTGCGGTACCTTTGGTAGCCCATCTAGCACACATAGTACCAGAGTCTACCCCTCCATTGTCCTTTAAAAGAATTCTATCAATCTCGAGAACTTGAACCACATCGAAGTTCCCCAAGCATTTTGCTTGTTGATAGAAATAGTTTATCTCTTTAAGATATAAGTGTATATATATGTATATACGTACTTCCGAGAATTTCGGAGGAAGTACTAAGGATGTGAGTTGACCGTTGTCAACAGATAATTAATAAGGGGGAAAGTTTCTTCTTGAAACTATATTCAATATAATAATAGGTCGGGACAATATTCACCGACGATCTGAAATTATTCGAATAATACTTCTAAATCAGAAAGTATATTAGGATCTATGATCTTTAAATCAATAACAATCCTTTAATAAATAATAATTAATTAAATAATAGTCTATAAATAATTAAATGGTAATTGATATTAATCATACCTCGAATGAGTTTACTCTCTAAAAGATTTATTTAAATAATATTCATCAACTAGTTTGTGTTTACATAATTAATAATCTATAATGTTTAATCTGGTTTGAATAAATAAACGTTGAAGTATACTACTCTTATAATAAAGGAATACGTATAAAATATTTATTATTCGAATCAATAAAATATAGTTGAGGGAATATGCTCGTTGGGAAATTGTTTTAAAAAAAAGTTCGAGGTGTTTTAATGTTTCGTAAGTGGACGATGAGTCCCTTTTAAAACGTACTAATATGGACTTATAATCGTCCAAAACATCTCCGGGATGATTTCCGGGTTTATACTTTATGAAACAAAACTGACCGACTCTCGGTCTTACGACTTATACATCACGCTCTACTGTAGCGTTAATATTCTTAAATAAGCACCTCCGGAATACTTCCGGATTTTCATCAATTTAACTGACCGATCCTTGGTCTAAAATATATACACGCCACGCTACTCGCTAGCATTAATGTCCTCAATTATAAACTCCTCCGGGATACCTCCGGGTTTTTATAAGCTTACACTGACCGACTCTCGGTCTAAATATAATATTTCGAACTCGGTAAGAACATATACTAGAAATTATCAACAATAGAGTAATGTAGTACATCTCAAACTTCGTAAAACAGTTTAAAGCAATCTTATGCATATATCACAGTTTTGTAAAATATTCACAACACAACAGTTCTTAAAAGGTAGGGTTTGAAAACTTGCCTGGGTATCTCGAGGTGGAGGATGCTCTAGGTTCCGCTCGGAAATCTATGACCACAAACACAATTCATTTCGTTAGGTGCCGTTCTAATTTACGGTGACTCGCACTCATGCGCTATTTATTATACATCCTCTCTACTTATACTACCCTTATTATTCCTTTAAGTCCTTATTCACATCATGGTCGCTTCATTTTTCTAAGTATCTTGAGTTCATTCTCATTATCGTTGTTGGCTTCGCTTAAAGATTCTTACGGTTTCTACTCGCGCGGCCTCAACTCCGATATTTTTATAAAATTGAGAAATCATTATTTTCACTTTAAATTTTTATGGCAGTTAGGAAACTCAATATTTTACTCTCTGTAGAAATGTCATGATTTATGAGCACTTTTAAGTCAATCCTTTATATTTTCAAAGTTCGTGATTTGTAGCAGTTTATGTCGCGTAAATCAGTTTTACTAAAACGACCATAACCTTTGATCCGTAAATCAGAATCAAGCGATTCAAGCGCCTAAAAGATCCTCATAACATTGCCTATCATAATCAAGGGTTATTTTTTAAGAAACTACAGTTTACAACTTCGGGACTTTCTGCAGAAACTTAATGTTACGATTCGTTGGTTTTAACGGAGTTATGCTTACGATCGGGGTTTCGTTTACGTCCTAACTCTTAACACAACCATCAACAATCATCGTTTCATCATCATCATACAAACTCCTCTCAAGAACATCAAGTTCTTGAGGCAACAACAATCAACCTTAAATCTACTCAACTTTAAACTTCAAGATCTCAACAATACCACTTCTTAAACTAAGTTTTCTACCACATACTAAATGGATCTTAAAAATGAACTTTAAATAAAGTTGGGCCAAAGACTTTTACCTTTCTTGGAATCTTGAGATGTGTTCATGAGTATGGTGGAGGCTTGGAAGTACTTGGTATGATTTTTGGAGCCTAGAACCACCATTGAAATCAAGAAACCAAGGAGAGGTTACTATTCATACTATTCACTAGTGAGTTTCTTGAATTTATTTCACCCATCAAACCTTGGTAAAAAGAGATGAAAGAATTTTATTACCTTATTTTAATTTCTAGGAGGCTTGAGAATTAATTGGGTGATTTTACAAGAACTAGAGCATGGAGTTTGGAATTTGAATTCCTTCTTTATTTCCTTGGGGCCGAATGGAAGAAAAAATGGGGATGGGGGTGGGGGTGGGGGGGTATTTATAGCACTTGGTTGCTTCTCTTGGATGATTTCTAGGTTGCTTCTTGGAAGGTGACTTGATATCTTTGCAACTTGATTTTATTCTTCCTAGGTTAGCATTCTAGGTTTATTCTTGTCACCAAATCCATGGACATATCTTTGTAGCTTGCTAGCTTACAAGCTAAACTACAAGGTTAGCTTCCTTAGCTCACTATTTGCTAGCTAGCTTGGTCATCCTATGGTTAGCTCACTATTTGATGAAGTAACCATGGTTACTTCCTTACCATGGTTTAGTTAGTGCGTTACGTTTATTTAATCGTTTACGTGTTCGCTCGGTCGCTTAAACGTTCTCGTAATACTTATTCGTAAATGGTTCGCGACGTAATTCCTTTCGTATTTATTCCTTATATTTTTAATTATCATACTTGAATATAAATCCGTAGGGTTTTAATCTTATAATTATATTGTGATTCCCTTAATCCTCGATGAGTCGTAAATATGGTCGTTTTTCAAAGTTCGTTTTCTTCGAAAACTAATAGCATTTACATACACTCATTTGGTACGTATAATCGTAATATCAACTCTGAAACTCATTTTCTCGTGCACTACATAGTGTGGGCTCAAAAGTTTTTCCCGTCCGTCAGGGTTACTATTCATTAAATGTTTTACAAGGTCTAAAAAATTCAAGTTATTATATTACCATTCATAAAGGTCTTTTAGCGATGTCAAAAATTTGGGTTCTTACACAATACATGTAATTGTCTCCCACACGTCATTTTCTGTTAAGATACGACACAACCCGGACATTAAATTTTTTGAATATTTTTTCTCAACACTACGAAGAGTATTTAATATCATCCGTACAGTTCGATCTTCGAAAACGTCATTTGAAAAAATCGAACAAAAAAACTATGACGGAACACAATACAGGTAATAGTCTCACACACATCGTTTTCTATTAAGATACGACACAACCAAAACATTAAATTTTTTGATTATTTTTTCCCAACATTATGAAGGTATTTAATATCATCCGTATGGTTGGATCTTCAAAAACGTCATTTGAAAAAATTGAACAATGAAACTATGACGGAACACAATACAGGTAATAGTCTCCCACACATCGTTTTCTGTTAAGATACGACACAACCCAGACATTAAATTTTTTGATTATTTTTTCCCAACACTATGAAGGGTATTTAATATCATTCGTACAGTTGGATCTTCGAAAATGTCATTTGAAAAAATCGACTAATGAAACTATGACGGAACACAATACAGGTATGTTAGGTCACACACACTGTAGAGGGGGGTGAATACAGTGTATAATACAATCAAATCGAACTTTAATATATTAAGTAACAGAAAACAAACTTTATTGAAACAATAAACTCTGTTACAGTATGGAACTATTGAAAGGAATATGTCCTAAGTCCAATCATGTATTAGGATTTAGGAATAACTTTTATGTAATCTGTTTTGATTTCATTGATATTAATAAAGACTTGTTTTGTTTTTATTACGGGCTTTATCTATTTAAGTGTTTAAATAAGATATACCATAGTTTAGAGTAAAGATTTTTATGGATTATGATGAGATCATAATAGTGAGACCTAAAAAGATGATAACTCTAAACTTAAATAGTTCCTGGTCATAGGATTACTAACTGGTAATTAATAATCCGTAAAGATCGGTACATACTATGCTTGCTTCATTATGAAGGATGTCTGTTCTCATAGACATTTGTGTGGTGACACTATAGCTAGTATGTAGGTGCTTATTATGGAATAAGTTCACTGAACATGACTCGCCCAGCTGAACAACTGATGGAGTTCACTCACGTGTCAGCAGTTGTTCGCTTAGTGATAGTTGTACAAGTATCCTTAGACTTGAGGTCATCATAGTCATCTTGTGTACACTAAACTATGCTTTGGTTTAGTTCTTAGTCTCCAGGGACAATTATTAGGGCTCTTCTGGGTATAGGAATTTGTACACGAAGATAGTGTATGATCAATAAAGGATCTACCCCTTCCAGTGAAGGAAGCGAATGTTCAAGGCTGATCCACTTATGCTAGTTCAGGAATCTCTGGCCAGAGTGAATGAAATTAGAAAGGAGTTTCTAATTTGCATAGAACTACGCATAGTAAATGGTAATCAAGTGATTGAATTAGATAGGCTTGACACGAGATCCATGCCTTGTATTTAATCGGAACATTGTAGGGTAGAAGGAGTTTATTGTACGGTAACTATTCACTGACAGGTTCTTGGTATTCTAAGCAGTGAATTCATATTATCCGGATAGTCACGATATGTTGAGAAGCATCACTCACGATGTAGAATAAATGTGATTAATTAATTAATCATATTTAATAAATTAGAGAATTTATATAAATAATGATAAAATAGTTTTATTATTATTTATTTCTACTACCGGCTTAATATTGAACCTACAGGGTCACACCATAAAAGGAGAATGATTTAATGGTGGAGGAATTAATTAATAATGGCTAATAATTATTTATTTATAAAATAAATAATTAATTGGTAAATTTAATAATTGATTAAATGAGATTTAATAAATTATAAATTAATTAAGAAAAGTTCTTAATATTATTAATTAAGGATTTAATTTTTGGAAATTAAATCAAGAGAGAGAATTATTTCTAAAGTGTTTAGAAAAAGGATTAATAATTAAAAGGTGTTTTAATTATTAATGAGAATAATAAATGGGATAATAATAATATTATTTATGGGAAAATTTCAGCTGAAAATTTTGCCTATAAATACACTATTATAGACCCTATTTTATTCTAACCCACATCAAACCCGAAAACCCAAAAAGTTTGGAAAACCCAATTCTCTCCACCCCCTTCCTCCTCCTTAACATCGTTTTCTTGGTGGATACCGGTGGAGTGCTTCACACTTGAGGAGCAACTGCTAAGGATCTCTGATCGTTGTCTCCGAATTATTTTAAAAGGTTAGATTCGATCCCTCGAATTTTTATTCACGATCTGTATGCTTTTATTTGGATTTTGTATGTGTAAAAGTGTTTTGCCATGCCCCCGCTGCGTTAAAAATCCATCAACTGTTACCTCTCAGTGATGAACAAATATCACGAGAGCTGCTAGGGTTACAATGAATAATCTTCTCGGATATGATAACACTTATAGTGTAAACCCTATGTCTGTGTTTATATACTACATAGTTACAAGATAATCGCTAATTGATATGGAATATAATTCTGCTTCCTAAAACATATCAATCAGATATCTTTTCTTCCAAGTATTCCATTCTTCATGGAACTCCTTCTTCATGCATATCTCTTCTTATGTTTATCTTGATCTTCTTTCCTTTAATCAGCTACTGTCCTTATCTGATCATCCTTCAGCACTTAAGTTCTGATATCTAACTTCTGATGATTATCTCTAGATAATATAAGTACTGATATCCTTAAGTCCTGACTTCCAGTATAAGTACTGATCAACAGTTAAGTACTGATTTGTCCTGTTAAATAAGATCTGAAATCTAAACATAAATTATATTAGCCATGACATTATCAAATATATCTAACAATCTCCCCCAACTTGTAAATTAGCATAATATACAAGTTTAACAGATATTTGATGATGTCAAAAACATTAAGTACAAATGCATGAGAATTAGACTAGATAACTACAACTTACAGTCCTTAAAGCTTTACCAATATTCAACTTCTGATAACAACTTCAGTCTGTACAAATATCAGAATTTAAGCAGTTGTAGATCTTCGACTTGGCTTCATCATCTGATCTCTCTGATGTCAGGAGTTGTTCTGAGATAGTTCTTCAACAAACATTTCTCAACATATCTGAGTTCATCAATCATTCTCCTTTTGGCATCTTTAAGCTCCGCAGTATCTTCACCAATTTGAAAGATTGCAGCTCTGAGATCATTGATCTTTGCTTTTCTTATATCCTGATCCATTCTGATCAAATAAGCTTTATCAGACTCAAGATTGAATTCAACAGCCCTGTACCCCAGAAAGGTAGTTATAATCTTAGCAGTGTTGGGCTTCATTTCAACTATATCACCATTGTGATCTCTGTACTTTGGAACGTATGTGCTGTCAGACTTAACAGAATAAAGTCTTTTCTGTCTCTGAATCTGTTCTTTTAAATAGTTTGTAGCAGTTCTTGTTATTCTGTCATCCACTTGAAGTAAGAAAAGTACATGCTCCAATTCTTCAAAATACTTCAATGTAATGGCATTTTATCTTATATGATAAACCCTACCATCTGTCATGAAATACAACATGATGTATTCTTTTAAGTAGGTATGGTAAACCATCTGTACAGATTCCAGTTGATTCAATCTCTCAGGAGTTGCTCCAATACCCGGTTCACTCAAGGAAGTTGGATCATTGGTAGTGTTATGCATTCTTCTTTCATCAGCACTTCCCAATCCAGTTTTATCTCTTGCTTCCTTTTCAGTAACTACTCTTGCTTCAAAACCACTTACAGTAGTCTTCAAAGGTTGAGTCTGTTTTGCTTTAGTGAATCCTGGTAGGAGTGTCTTTGGTCTATCTTCTGATATCAAGTTTACTTGAGCTATGTCAGAGGTTACTTGCTTCTTCTGAATATCAGAACTTACAATTTCTTGACTCTGAACAACTTGAGCCATGTCAGAGGTTGTTTTAAGAACTTTTCTTGAAGTCAGAGCAAGATTATCCTTTTCATCAGTAATTTCTTCATCCTCATGAGGCACATAAACCTTGATAGGTTCACCAACTTTTTCTTTACCCTTGGATCTTGGATCTATCTGCGGTTGTGATCTAGCCAATGTTGCTTCAGTATGTGTCCTTTCTTTGATCACAATGCCTTTGAGTTTTGGAAGTGGCTTTTTACCAGAAGCTTTAGATTTAGATGTGACTTTCTCTGATTTAAGCCTGGCTTCTTCTTTCATTAAACTCTCCAAGTCCATTCCTGGATTTTCCTGAAGAAATAACTGTCTTGACATTTCCTCATCAAGATCTAAAAGTTCATCAGAACTTATCCTTTTACCAGTAGCAGAACTTATTCTTTTCCCAGTATCAGAACTTGTCCTGTGACTAGCTTGTCTTGATGTGAATCCTCTACCTTGACTATGACCTCTACCCATTCCAGGGTTTCCTTGATCATCTTTTTCATCATCCTTTCCTGTCAGTGTCTTGTCAGTCTTGCATTTGGACTTAATTACTTTCTCCCCCTTTTTGGCATCAGCAGGTAGTAGAAGAGAGATAAGCAATTCCACTGAGGATTGGATTTCAGTCAGTTGTGATTGCTGAGAAGCTTGATTTTTCAGAATATCATCAATCTGAGTTTGTTGATGATCTTGAGTCTTCTCAATATAAGTAATCATGTCAATGGTAGGTTGGAAGAACTTTTTCTTATCAATTTTCCAAACTTGTTCCTGTTTAATAAAGTTTTTCTGAATCTTGTGTAGCTCTGCATGAGTAGTTGAGTGAAGACCTTGTAGATGTTTAGTACTCAATACAGTGACTCTAAGCTGGGTTTTGAAATCATCAGAATTTAACATTTCATCAGCTTTAGTCAAGTGCTCAGCAAGATGCTTTTCAGTTGGAACACATGAAACTGAGTTCCATTCCTTAGTCCACTCCTGACCTGCAGGAGTTTCACTCCAAGGTACTGGTGCTTCTCTAGTAACAAACTTCTTAACCAGTTCAGACTTTAGAATAGTCTGTTGAGGAGCATGTCCTGAAGGACCTGCTGCATCAGCATCTGCAGTTGGAGCAGCATCACCAGTATCTCCAGCATTTGCAGCATCAGAACTTACAGAATCAGTATCCTCTGATAAAATAACAGTGTGAGTAGCAATGGAGGCTTCAGCATCCTCTAATTGCTGATCTTGTTCTAAGTTCTGATCAACAGCCATATCCTGATGCTCACCTAAAGTCTGATCATTAGCATCTTGATGCAGAGAAGGTGTTGTTGATAACTCTGGAGTTTGAACAGCATCAGTAACAGGTGTTGTGGAAGGATTATTTGCTGTTGGAGCTTCTAAGAGAATTACTTCAGGCACAACCAAGTTTTAAACATCAATATCAGCACTTGTGCCTGGATCAATAGGAGACACGGATGGTGTGTTAGCCTTTTCAGAAACAGCTTCCTGAGATGGAGTTGATGGAGAAGAAGTGACTGGAGCAAATTCCTTATCTTGTGAGATCAGAGATTCCTGATCCCCTTCCTTAGCTGCTTCCTCTTCATCATCTGAAACTGGCCTTTTTGCCCTCTGTTTCTTGTATCTCTTTGTTGATTTGGATTCCTTGGGAGTTTCAGGAACTGTCATTCTTCGAAGCCTTTTGAGAAGCCTAGATCCCCCAATTCCAGAATCCTTCTGAGAAGTCTCTTTCTCAGCTTCACTTACAACAGGTTCTGAAGAAAGAACCTGGTCCTCAGTATCAGATTCATCTCTCAAGGCAATCCTCCTTCTCTTTTGAGGTGTTTGAGGAACAGTCTTTGTCCTCTTTGGCTTGGAGGATGAAGGCTTCATAGTAGGTGTTGAGGATGAGGGTTGATCAGTCTGTGAAGTGGAGAGATAGGATTTGAGATATGTCATGAGGGTAGGGTGAGTAGAATGAGTGGTAGGTGCTGAGGATGATGGTTTTTGGGTGTTTGTTGTTGGTTGGACATCAGAGTAAACAGATCTATAAGTATCAGGATCAGCATTTACTAGGATCTATTTTACAGACTGAGGAATCTGTAATGGTCTAACCACTGATTTCTTAGTGTCAGCATTTACCAGGTCATTAAAGTAGCATTTTGCAACTTTAAAAGGTGGGGTTGAGGAACTGACTAATTGAGGTTCATCAGTACAAAAAGTATAAATAAGTTGACAGAATCTAGCAAAATAGACAACATTCCTATCCTCTGTCATCCTATCCCCAATAAAACCAATTATACCAGTTGCAAAATCAAAATGAGTTTGATTGATAATAGCATACCCGATATGCTGACTCAGAATTGGGATAGCATCAAAATTCGAACATTTGTTCCCAAAAGCTTTGGTGATGCAGTCGAAGAAGAAGCTCCATTCTCTTCTGATATGAGCCCGTTTCAACTGCCCAAGTTTTGCCAAACTCTTTTCATACCCCAAATTTTCCATTAACTCCTGAAGAGCTAATTCTTCTGGAATTGAAAAGGTACAATCTTCTGGGAGATGTAGAGCTTTGCGTATTATACCAGGAGTGACTGCATAAGAAGAATCACCCACTTCGAAAACAATACTGGGAGTGCCATGTTTACCACCATCATCATAGTGCCCAGTCCGCCAAAATGTCAGAACTTGTTGGCTCGAAAAGACTGAAGGTTGGGTCAGTGCATACCCAATCTCACTGTGTGCAAGAAGATCTTGCACAAAATGCAATTCAGATGGAGCTTCAGCATGATCAAGAATTGCAGCATAGTTGTTTGGAACAAACTTAGCTCCATCAATGATTAAATCCTTAGGTGCCATGTGAAAAATTGAGATTTAAAAGTGCCTGTTAGGTGTTTGATAAAATGTCTGTATGAAAAACCAACGTGAGAGAAAGAGAGAGTAAAAGCAAGTAGAGAGAAAAAGTATGAAGGAAATAAAAGATTAAAGAAATCCTTTCTCTATCGTACTTATACTCTGAAAAAAAAATGTTACCGTTGGACACCTGTCAGACATGCAGTAATAACGGATAGTTACTGGGCGCGAGAAAACAGTAATCATTACTTGCCCACTTGCCTATTTTCAAGGAAAAACCGTTCCATTTACCCAGATATTCCATTAATCAAGGTGAAACAGTTTTAATTCAAAATTGAAACCGTTCCCACTGATTTAATTATTTTTCACTACATCATTAATATTCTGAAAAGAAATCAAGTGAAAATGACCAAGATAAATCATATGAGTAAGTACTGATAAAGGAAAGTCAGAACTTAAATTAAAACAGAATTTATATGGTCATCAGAATATCAATCAGGATTTATCAATGCATTACAAAATAACTTAGAGACAAAATCTTGAAACAAAAACAAATTTCATTAATATATCAAGAGAATACATTCATGAAATGGAAATTACATCAGTACTTATACAAGATTTCCCTAAGCTACTAAACCTAACATCAACAGCCTTAGTCCTAGCTCAAGAAGCAGGGCAAGGCTGATGATGAAGAAAAATAGGAAGAAGACGAGATTAAATCATTTCTTCTTCCTACTCTCGACAAACAGAATGGCGAGTCGGATGATACGCTCTTGCTGGCGGAGAGCTTCCAGCCTTTCCTCCTCCAATCGCTCCAGATGGCGATGGTAGTCCATATAGAAGAACAGGAGGTGGGTCAGTACCTCCTGTGGGACAGAGTCCCATATCTCCTCAGGAATGGCCGTGACGTGCCATTCCTGCTGCCAGTCGGCATAGCTTAGCTCCATATTGAAGTTTTGGTAGTTCAAAAACATGTTGTATCTGACCATTGTGTTTTTGAAAGAAAAAGTATGAAGGTAAGTTTGTGAGAAAGAGTTTGATGGGAAGGCTGATGTGAAGTGGCTGCTTATATAGGCAAGAGAATGCCAGGAGACGTAAAAGTATTTAATGCTGACAGGTAGAATTAATTCTACCTCGTTTCCCCAGACTTGGAAAAAGAATAACATTCATTGGAAGGAGAAAACATGGTTTAATGCGCACAAGTAACAAGTAAAAGTAGACTGTTCAAGTACGAATACCATTAACCCTAACCATAGTGACTATTAATCTTCCACTTCAACATATTCTAGTTTGAACCGAGACTGTTATCAAATTTTATCCACAGATAAGCAAGTAAAGAATTTGGACTGTAATAACAGAACTTAGACTTATTTCAGAACTTAACAGTCATCAGAACATAATTTCTTAACTCGAAAAAAAATGCTTATCTGAGTAAATCCTCATACAAATTCTGAGTTATACTCTTCAGAACTTAATCTTCAGAATATGCAACCAGAACTTGTCCTCAGAATTAGTGCAAGGTGACACAATGACTGTTTATCTAAAACAACATAGACCACCACAGTAATTTTCATCATTCAGATGGAGTGATTAGTGTGTGCATCAAGCTAAATAGCAGACAAAGAGTAAAGTCTGATTCACTTCAGTACATCTTAGAAATAAGGCATAACTAAAATTTTGCTAAAGAGCTGTCATTATCCTGAAACCTACTGATGAATGAGTTCATGCTTGAGTCCACCTCAACTGATTTGTGCTAATTTTATGCATCTTTTTAAATTCTATTTTACAGTGGCTCCTCAGTGTAAGTGAGTCACGACTGCTTATCAGAATTTATGCTATTATCAGAGTATTTCTCCAGTAATCATAGAGTGTGAAAAGTCACCAAGAAAATATTTTGCTTTTCTAATGCATATTTACTTAATACCAGCAATGCACTTGGGTCTTCCCTTCCACATTTTTACTCTAGATCTCAAAGGAGTACCTGATTTTATTCTTTGATCCTTTTGATCTTTCTTTTTATAAGTGAGGTTTATCAGCACTTAGTACATTCAGCAGTTTTACTAGTATCCGAACTTAACAGATGAGTAGCATTATTCTAATTTGTGACTTAGTAATAAGATAAACAAAGTAAACTCAACTAAGCTCAATTATTAGAATTTGCTTGTGTCATAAAATTTCCACAGAAATAATTACTTCTTACATGGGATCATTTGTTTATTGAAGACTACTAGGTCAGTATCTAACACAATTATCCTCATAGGATTGAATGGTTACTTAGACAGACATATCACTTATCAGAGTTTAGAAACATATATCAGACAACAGTCAGTACTTAAAAACATTTATCAATTAATCACAGAATACACAAAGAGATTAAATTCTGTAAATACTGATCATAAAGTCTGATAATACAGAACAAGACTAAGCAGATTTAGAGAAAGAACCTGAAATCATTCCAAGTTCATTTACCAATCTTGTAAAAGTGGCTTCACACAGTGGTTTTGTGAAGATATCTGCTAGTTGTTGATCTGTTGGAACAAAGTGCAATTCCACTGTACCTTCATCCACATGTTCCCTTATGAAGTGGTACCTGATGCTGATGTGCTTTGTCATAGAGTGTTGAACTGGATTACCTATCATAGCAATAGCACTTTGATTATCACAGTAAATAGGGATTTTGAAATATGTTAACCCATAATCAAGTAACTGATTCTTCATCCAAAGAATCTGTGCACAACAGCTTCCTGCAGCAATATACTCTGCTTCTGCAGTTGATGTGGAAATTGACTTTTGTTTCTTGCTGAACCAAGAAACCAATCTGCCTCCAAGGAATTGGCAGCTTCCACTTGTGCTTTTCCTGTCAATTTTGCAACCGGCAAAAATCTGCATCTGAGTAACCTATTAGTTTAAAATCTAATTCTCTAGGATACCACAATCCCAGATCATCTGTTCCTTTAAGATACTTAAAAATTCTTTTCACAACTGTTAAGTGAGGTTCTCTTGGATCTGCTTGAAATCTTACACAAAGACAGGTAGCATACATGATATCAGGTCTACTAGCAGTTAGATAGAGTAGAGAGCCAATCATACCTCTGTAATCAGCAATATCTACAGATTTACCAGTATCCTTATCCAGTTTTGTTGCAGTGGCCATGGGAGTGGATGCACTTGAACAATCTTGCATTCCAAATTTCTTCAGCAAGTTTCTGGTGTACTTAGTTTGACAAATAAAAGTGCCTTCTTCATTCTGCTTGACTTGAAGGCCCAGAAAATAGCTAAGTTCCCCCATCATACTCATCTAATATTTTGACTGCATTAGTTTGGCAAGCTTCTTGCAAAGTCTGTCATTTGTAGACCCAAAAATGATATCATCAACATAAATCTGGACCAGAAATAAGTCCTTTCCATGGTTGAGGTAGAACAGTGTTTTGTCTATTGTTCCTCTGTTGAATCCACTTTCATAAGAAACTGAGCTAAAGTCTCATACCATGCCCTAGGAGCTTGCTTAAGTCCATAAAGTGCTTTATCAAGCCTGTAGACATAATCTGGATGTTTGGAATCTACAAAGCCTGGAGGTTGTTCAACATATACCTCCTCCTCCAATTCTCCATTGAGAAAAGCACTTTTCACATCCATTTGAAAGACAGTAAACTTTTTGTGAGCAGCATAAGCCAAAAATATCCTTATGGCTTCTAACCTAGCAACTAGTGCAAATGTTTCATCATAATCAATTCCCTCCTGTTGAGAATACCCTTTTGCAACCAGCCTTGCCTTATTCCTTGTAATTATGCCATCACTGTCAGTTTTGTTTCTGAATACCCACTTTGTACCAACAACAGATCTATTCTTTGGTCTTGGCACTAGGGTCCAGACTTTGTTTCTTTCAAATTCATTCAACTCTTTCTGCACTGATTGCACCCAATCAGCATCTTGAAGAGCTTCTTCCACTTTCTTTGGCTCAGTCTGAGAGAGAAAAGAATTGTAAAGATATTCATTTGAAGTACCTGTTCTAGTTCTGACACCTGCATCAGGATTTCCAATTATCAAATCAGGTGTATGTGATTTTGTCCACTTCCTTGCAGATCGAAGGTTTTCTCTAGAACTGGATGCTCCCCCATGATCCATGTTGTCTTCATTTTCATTTTATGATGCTCCCCCTGAAACGATGCTCTCTGAGTTGGATTCTTCAGAATTTAGATTTTCAGCACTGGCAGAACTTGGCTTATCAGAACTTGACGAATTAGAACTTGAAGAGCCAGATGTATGTTCTGATGTTTCTTGAGATGTGGTAAGATCTTGAGTATGCTCCCCCTGCATAGGTGCATCTTCCTTTGACGTAGTCACCACAGTTTCAATAACATAAGAGTTTAATCCATCAGAGTTTACAGTATCAGGACTTAGACTGTCAGGATTTTCAGTATCAGAATTTGAGTCTTCATTTTCAAATCTCAGCTGATCATGGTCAATGAAATCTTCAAGACCAGTAATCTTCTTGTCATCAAAAGACACATTGATAGATTCCATGACCACTTTTGTTCTCAAATTATAGACTCTGAAGGCTTTTGTGGAAAGTGGATATCCAACAAAGATTCCTTCATCAGCTTTTAGATCAAACTTGGATAGTTGTTCAGGATAAGTCTTGAGAACAAAACACTTGCATCCAAATACATGAAAGTATTTCAGATTTGGCTTCTTTTTCTTCACCATCTCATATGGTGTTTTTCCATGCTTGTTAATAAGTGTTGCATTTTGAGTAAAACAAGCAGTCTGCACAGCTTCAGCCCAGAAATAGGTTGGAAGCTTTGCTTCTTCAAGCATTGTACGTGCAGCTTCAATGAGAGTTCTATTCTTTCTTTCAACAACTCCATTTTGCTGTGGAGTTCCAGGAGCAGAAAATTCCTGCTTTATTCCATGGTTTTTGCAGAACTCTTCCATTATCAAATTCTTGAACTCAGTGCCATTATCACTCCTTAAAATTTTCACAGAATCTTTGACCAATTTATCCAGATGTTTGACATGATCAATCAAGATAGATGCAGTTTCACTTTTTGTGTGCAAGAAATACACCCATGTGTATCTGGTGAACTCATCCACTATGACCAACGCATATTTCTTCTTTGCAATGGACATGACATTCACTGGACCAAATAGATCAACATGTAGTAGATGATAAGGATCAAGAATTGATGATTCAGTCTTGTTCTTAAAAGAAGATTTTCTTTGTTTGGCTTTCTAACTGGAATCACAAAGGCCATCAGGAGCAAATACTGACTTTGGCAGTCCTCTCACAAGATTTTTCTTGACCAGTTCATTTATATTGTTGAAATTTAAATGAGAGAGTTTCTTGTGCCAGTTCCAGCTTTCTTCAATTGATGCTCTACTCATCAGATAAATTACAGAACCATCAGTACTTGTTGAAAGCTTAGCTTCATAAATGTTACCACGCCTGTATCCTTTCAGAATAACTTTTCCTTTAGATTTACTCACAATTTCACAGTGTTCTTCAAAGAAATCAACATGATAACCTCTGTCACAGATTTGACTTATACTCAGCAGATTGTGTTTAAGTCCTGAGACCAGAGCTACTTCTTTAATTATGACATTTCCAAGATTGATATTTCCATATCCCAATGTTTTTCCAATATTGTCATCTCCATAAGAAACACTTGGGCCAGCTTTCTCCACAAAGTCTGATAGCAGGGCCTTATTTCCAGTCATATGTCCTGAACATCCACTGTCCAGAACTAGAATATTTTTCCTGTTGCCCTGCAATCACAAAGACCACTAATTATTAGTTTTAAGGACCCAGACTTGCTTGGATCCTTTGGCCTTATTAAGTTTGTTAATATTTGCAGCGGATTTAGCATCAGAGTTTATGTTAACATTTTTCTTATCAGAACTTACAATATCAGACTTTGAATCAGAATTTATACTAGAAGGAACAATGGAAACTTTCTTCAAAGAAGGTTTTATTTGATAATAATCATAGTACAAACTATGATATTCCTTACAAGTATAAATGGAATGCCATAAACTACCACAATGAAAACAAGGATTTTGTGGTTTGTATCTAACAGACTGACTCTTAACTCCTGCTTTTGAAGGTAAGGAGTTAATATTCTTATTCTTCCTGCAAAAAGAAGCCAGATGGTTATAACTTCCACAGTTATGATATGTTTTCCTAGGAGCATCAGAAACAGGTTTATAATCATTGCTTTTATTCACACCTTCCTTTCCATTCCTATTTTTCCTAGGTGATTTTACCTTGTTTGCATTCTTAACATCTTTCAGCTTATGCTTAAGCTGCTTCTTTGTCATTAAGCATATGTTCACTTCAGCTGTCTTTTCCTGTTTTAGTTTGTCAGAAGTTAATTCCTCTTTAACTTTTGATTTCTCATTTTCAGACTTTACAGTTACAAACTTAACAGGTTTTAACTTTGGCTTTTGTTTAACAACAGGCTTAATTTCTTCAGTTCCTTTATCATTCTTATCTTCTCCATAACCTAAGCCCTCTTTCCAGTTTCCACTACTTAGCAAATTTTGAGTTGTTTTGCCAGAGTTAGTCCAAGTCCTGATAATCTCTCTTTCCTTTTCTAACTCAGTTTTTAGAGATTCATTCATTTTTAGCACTTCATCCCTAACATAAAAAGCATCATCTCTATCCTTCTGAGTTTGATGGAACATGACTAACTCTTTTTCTAAGAAATCATTTCTTTTCTTAAAAGCAAGATTTTCATAAGTTAATCTTTCACATGTTAAAGTTTGATCTCTATAACTAACAAACATGGTTTTAAGATATCTTCTCAACTCATTAATATCATCAGTATGAAAAGCATAAGTAGTCTGAGGTACCTTTGTTTCAGCAGCTTCAGAACTGCTCTCAGCACTTTCTTTATCAGCATTTGCCATCAATGCATAGTTCTCCTCACTTTCAGAGTCTGAGGTGTCTGTCCATCTTTTCTGCTTTGTGACAAGAGCCTTGCCTTTGTCACCCTTTGCCTTCTTGCAATCAGGAGATATGTGGCCTTTCTCATCACAGTTATAGCATTTAACATTGGTATAATCTCCTCTGTCAGACTTTCCTCCTCTGCCTTCAGATCTTCTGAAATTCTTCTTATCAGAACTTATGCCTTTCCTGGAAAACTTCTTTCCCTTCCTGAACTTCCTGTATGCAATCTTTGTGATTCCTTTCACCATAAGAGCACACAGCTTCATCATCTCCTCATCAGCATCAGTCTCAGGCAAGCTTTCAGAATCTGAGTCATCATCACTTTCAGAACTTGATGACTCAGTTTCAGACTTTATGAAAAGAGCTTTACCCTTGTCTTTCCTTGAGGAAGCTGCTTTGGGGGATTCTTCTTCAGCCTTAAGAGCAACTGTCCTTGACTTTCCTCCTTTCCTCTTGCTTCTTTGTTCCATCTCAAGTTCACGAGTCTTGAGCATTCCATAGATTTCATCAAGAGTTGTTTCATCAAGATTGTAGTTATCTCTTATTGTCGTTGCCTTCAAATCCCAGTATTCAGGAAGAGCTAACAGGAATTTAAGGTTTGAATCTTCAAGATCATACTCTTTATCAACCAATGACAAATCATTCAAAAGTTTGACAAATCTATCATATAAATCATTCAATGACTCATTAGTCTTTGAGTCAAAATGTTCATACTCTTGAGTGAGTATTGTCTTCCTGTTCTTCTTAATTGTGTCAGTTCCCTGACACCTTGTTTCCAGAGCATCCCATATCTCCTTAGCAGTCTTGCAGTTGATTACCCTGTTTGACATTACATTATCAATGGCACTATGCAGTAAGTGTCGCACCTTAGCATCCTTAGCAATTGATGCTATATCTTCAGCAGTATAATCACTCTTCTCCTTTGGTACGGTTTTTGCTGCTTCACTTGCAACTGCAACAGCGAGCTTGGTTGGTTTGTGAGGCCCTTACTTGATTCTATCAAGGTATTCTGGATCTGTTGCTTCCAGGAACATGGTCATCCTTACCTTCCATATGGGATATTCAGATGGTCTCAGTATGGGAACTCTGATAGTCTCATACCGACTTTGAATTTGTGTCTTTGGAGGTTCTTCAGTTTTGGTAGGCTTAGTTGGAGTTTCTGTGTCAGACATGATTGTGTTTAGATCTTTAACTGTATGTGTGTTAACAGATTAGCTCTGATACCACTTGTTAGGTCACACACACTGTAGAGGGGGGTGAATACAGTGTATAATACAATCAAATCGAACTTTAATATATTAAGTAACAGAAAACAAACTTTATTGAAACAATAAACTCTGTTACAGTATGGAACTGTTACCTCTCAGTGATGAACAAATATCACGAGAGCTGCTAGGGTTACAATGAATAATCTTCTCGAATATGATAACACTTATAGTGTAAACCCTATGTCTGTGTTTATATACTACACAGTTACAAGATAATCGCTAATTGATATGGAATTTAATTCTGCTTCCTAAAATATATCAATCAGATATCTTTTCTTCCAAGTATTCCATTCTTCACGGAACTTCTTCTTCATGCATATCTCTTCTTATGTTTATCGTGATCTTCTTTCCTTTAATCAGCTACTGTCCTTATCTGATCATCCTTCAGCACTTAAGTTCTGATATTTAACTTCTGATGATTATCTCCTGATAATATAAGTACTGATATCCTTAAGTCCTGACTTCCAGAATAAATACTGATCAACAGTTAAGTACTGATTTGTCCTGTTAAATAAGATCTCAAATCTAAACATAAATTATATTAGCCATGACATTATCAAATATATCTAACAAGGTAATAGTCTCCCACACATCATTTTCTGTTGACTATTAAGTGTGGCCCATATGGGGGACCCACTTGAGAAGCCTATTAACCGGGGCCCACTTAATAATAAATTATTATTTAATTAATTATTAAGTAATTAAATAATTTAAGCGGGGCCCACTTAATAATTAATTATTAATAAATCAATTAATTAAGTACTTCATTAAATATTTAATATTTATTTAATTAATATGTCCCACACAAGGGACCTTATGGATGAGTCTCTTAAGTGGGCCCCCATGTGAGGCCCACTTAATAATTAATTATTAATTAACTAATAATTAAATAATTAAATAATTTAAGTGGGGCCCGCATAAGGGACCCAATTGTGGGGTAAGGGGACCATATGTAGGGCCCGCTTAGTAATTAATTATTACTTAATTTAAGAGGTACCCCATTGGGGACCCACTTGTGGGCCCTATTAAGTGGATCCCCGTGTGGGGCCCGGTTATTAATTAATTAATTAATTAATAATTAATGAAATATTTAAGTGGGGCCCACGGGGGGACCCACTAAGGAGCATATTAAGTGGACTCCGCATGTGTGGCCCACTTAATAAATAATTATTAATAAATCAATTAATTAATTACTAAATAAATAATATATTATTTAAATAGTAAAATTGGGCCCCACTGAGGGGAGCCCCAGAGTGGGGCCCATTTAATAATTAATTAAATAATTTAAGTGGGACCCACACGGGGCCCCACTTGAGGAGCCTATTAAGTGGGCCCCAAATATGGGACCAACTTAATAATTAATAATTAATTATATAATAAAATAATTTAAATGGGCCCCACATGTCAGGCCCATATTAATAAATCAATTATTAATAAATCAATTATTAATAAATCAATTAATTAATTAATTACTTCTTTGATTATTTATTATTTAATTAATTAAAGGGGGTGCCACTTGCGGGAGCCCAAGTGTGGGGCCCAATTAATAAATAATTAATTAATTTAAGTGGGCCCCACACGGGGACCTAGTGGATAAGCCTTTTAAGTGGGCCCCACATGGGGGCCCAGTTAAAAATTAATAATTAATTAATAATTAAATAAATAATTTAAGTGGGGCCCACAAGGAGGGCCCACAAGGAGGGCCCACTTAAGGAATAAGTGGGCCCCACATAAGGGTCCGCCCCGCTTAATATTTAATTATTAATTAAATAATAATTTAAGTGGAGCCCACATGTGGAACCCACGTGAGAAGCCTATTAAGGGGGCCCCACATCGAGCCCGCTTGATAATTATTTATTAATTAAGTATTAATTAATGAAATATTTAAGGGGGCCACCTGTGGGACCCGCTTGAGGAGCCTATTAAGTGGACCCCCCATGTGGGGCCCATTTAATAATTAATTATTAATAAATTAATTAATTAATTACATCATTAATAGTTTATTATTTAATTAATTAAAATGGGCCCCACTGAGGAGAACCCTAGAGTGGGGCCCACTTAATAATTAATTAATAATTAAATAATTTAAGTACTCCTTTCAGCTTCAAATGCAAAAGCTCCTGCTCGCCAAAGCTCGTCCATGAGGAGCATGCCAAGCGAGAAAAGCACCTGGACCCCCTTGAGGAGCCTATTAAGTGGGCCCCACATGTGGGGCCAACTTAATATTTAATAATTAGTTGATTAATTAATTAATTAATTTCAGTGGGCCCCACATGGGGGACCCACTGGAGGAGCCTATAAAGTGGGCCCCACATGTGAGGCTCATATTAAATAATAAGTTATTAATAAAATTAATTAATTAATTACTTTATAAATTATTTATTAATTATTTAATTAAAGGGAGCTCCACTGAGGGGAGCCCATAAGTGGGGCCTACTTAATAATTAATTAATTAAATAATTTAAGTGGGTCCCACATGGGGACCTACTGGATGAGCCTATTAAGTGGGCTCCCCATGAGCCCACAGGGGGATCCCAATTAAAAATTAAGAATTAATTAAGAATTAAATTATTTAAGTGGAGCCCATATGTAGGACCCACTTGAGGAGTAACTGGCCCCACATAGGGGTCTGCCCCACTTAATAATTAATTATTAAATAATTAAATAATTTAAGTGGGGCCCATATGGGGACCCACATGAGAAGCTTATGGGGCTCACTTAATAATAATTATTAATTAATTAAAGGGGGCCCCATTTATGGGAGCCCAAGAGTGGGGGGCCCTTGTAAGGATCACACATGGGGCCCACTTGATAAATAATTAATTATTAAATTATTAAAAAAATAGATAATAGAAAATGTAATAGTATATCAGCAATTGTAACACCTTTATGGGCCCCGGTGTGGGTCTCACCTACATGGCACATCAAAATTAAAATAAAATAAAGTAAATAAGCTATTGTAACATGTGGATGTTGTGTTACACGATTGCAAAACCAGCATATATATTGTAACACTAACTTTCGACTATTGTAGTAGTAATTGATTAATGCTGCATTATGCCGAAATCTCCCTAGCTATTGTAACACATTCTTTCAAAAAACGTTTCAATAGGTCATCTATGGCGTAGTGTGCAGATTTGTTGCACTTAAAATGGATATAGACAAAAAGGACTTTAAAAAATGTATTAGTCTATTTTAATGCAAGTTCTGTAAATTGTGCATATTGATTAATAAAGCATGTCATGGGTCCTTAGTTCATAGTAACAAAATAGATCTAGATATCTTGTATTCTCTCAAGAGAAGTAGCTGAATTCTTATTATTCAAGAACACAAATTTGTAGCACAACTAATTTGATTTTAATATAAATCAAGTGAGTTTTGATAATTATGTTTCTGGCTTTAGTTATTTGATTATCACTACAATTATTTAATCTGTCGAGTTTAAGTAACATTTACCCCTATATGCATTGCATACCTAAAATGTATATCATCAACAAAGTCAAAAAAATTATACAATCTTGATAATACACATGATAAGATAAATACGGAAAAAGCAAACAAGAAAAAATGGGAGCATATAAATTAATTTAATCAACACAAGAATTTATATATCTAATTACGAACAATGATAAGGAAGACACAAAAAATAATATAACTAGATGGTGCATGTAAAATAAAAAGAGAATAGAGAATAGAGACAAAAAAATGAATTCTCTATCCCTATAAACAATACTACGATAATCTGCTAGGTAAAAACAATATAAAGAATTAGGTAAAACAAATTTTGCTAACTAGAAAGATTATGTGTAACAATTAAAAATGAACACAAGATAATCAAACATACATAAACAAATATAAACAAGATAATTTTTTTAAAACTAAAAAAATTATAAATATAAAAAACAAGCAAATTAGGAGAAATGGGAATTAGAACATTAATTAAGAGACGTATCACCTCTGACACAAACAAGATATTATTAAAAAAATCAAAAAAACACGATGCTTATCTACTAAATAATTAAAAGAACAAAAAAACTAAATATTAATAAACATTCATATGATAGAGAAGTATTAACACAAAATAAAACCAAAGCCACAAACACCGTGCCCAAGAAAAACTAAAAAACCAGGTCAGCGTAAACAAACAAAATCACATGCTCTAATAACACTGTTAGAGGAAGCTGCAAAATTAATTAAAATATTATATATGCTAAACAGAAAATTAGATAGTAGTTGAACAGTTTTTGGATTATGATTGGAGGTAGCAAATATCATATTCTCATTACTTATTTCTATGGAATCAACCACTATTTAGAGGCATTCACATGACATCCTCCGCCCCTACAATTATAACAGCCTCATTAATGATATTTAACACAATTAATTCTTTGCACTCTAACTCCTATTATATTATGAACACAATTAATACATTTATATTTGTAACTACTTACACAATCAGTATTTATACTTGTTATTCATTAGCAATTAATTTGACAAAATAAGTCAAAAATATAACAATGTCATGCATAGAAAAGAATTTAAACATTGTGTTGACATCTTAAAAATGAATGTGACATGCCATGCCTCTAATTTACAATTTCATAATAATATGTATTGATATTTTTGATAGAAAATTATGTGTTGTGTGTTTAAATTCTTTAACTAGTAGTTCAAGTAAATTATATTTCTTGTATAAGAAAATAAAACAGCTACTTGAAGAACTTAAACAAGTTGCAGACTTAGTGATACTAGCTTTATTACCCGTGTAAGGCACGGGCTATCTTTATTTATAAAAAATGTTATTTTGTATATACTTTTACGATATTTGTGTGTTGTTTTATACCATATTGTGTGGTTCATGTTAGAAGGACTACTGTAACGACGAACATCCTTAAATTTATACTGTGTCGCGAATGTAAAGTTTAGAGTGCACTCTTACCATAAAAAATAATGGTTTTCTATCAAGTCTCAATGATTTTTTCAACTGAAGATACCAAAAATATTATAATATTTAGGTGTCATGTTTATCAAAATATGGGGGCAAAATAGTAACTTTTTTGCACGGTCGAACTCGAACTTCAAATTACTCGGCTCATAAGGTTCACGAGTCTTATCGAGCCGATATTATTTTTTAATAGAAATATATTTTTATCTAAATATTTAATATTTTATTAATATTTTATATATTTATTAGAACGAATTCGAGCATAACCTATCATATTTCGAGTTTTTGTCAATATTTGGTGAAATTGATTTAAGTTTTCGAGCCAAACTTGAGGCTACCGGACTATTTATGACCCGAGTTTCATGCTTGATTTAAGATTCAGGTGAAACTGAGCTCATGCTTGAGCCCAGACATTTTTAATCGAGATCAAGTCTGAAAGTTTTCGACTCGGCTCGGCTTGATTATACCCTTAGTTGTTGTAAAGTTGGTATTTCGAAGTGAGTTAATTACCCAAGTCTCAATATTTAATAAACTATTATTAAATGGTAATATATTATTAATAAGTTAATATGGTAACATAATATCAACAAGCTATTTATTTAATATTTGTAATTTTTTTATAAATAAAAAAAATAAAATCACGTGGTTGTACATGAGTATAAAGTTAGTATATTGTAGTGAGCTAATTACTCAAGTCTTAGAATAATTTTATTATATATCAATATTAGATTACATAGGTTTAACCATCCAATATAAAGAAACAAATATATAACTCAGTACTTGATGTTATCAAAATATAATCAAATGAGCCTCTAGCTCAATCGATTGAAGTCACATGTTTGGATACAGGTGTCACAGGTTCAATTCTACAAGCCAATAATATTTTTCCATAATTATTCAAATAAGAGCGCAAAATATTAATTTCGAATTATATGTTTTCCCTAAAAAAATTGAACCTATCGAACTTTTTACGACCTGAATTTCGAGTTTGAAATTTAAAGTTCGGTTGAACTCGAGTTCGTGCTCGAACCCGAACATTTTTAATCGAGTACGAGCCTGACAATTTTTGACTCGACTCGAATTGATTATACCCTTAGTTGTTACACGAGTATAAAATTAGTATCTCGATGTGAGTTAATTATCTGATTTTTTATGATTAATTAATTATTATATGGTAAGATATTATCAACAAGTTAATATGATAATATATTATCAACAAGAGTTATTTATCAAATGTATACATAAAAAATTATAATCCCGTTATTGCACATGAGTGTAAAGTTATTGATAAGTGGATTTTATATCTACTAGTAACGCTTCATTACAGGCTTAAGTTGGTGTTTTAGACTCAAGTTATTGGTATTTTTTATGTGTTTTTGTGTTATTGCATTGCATGCAGTAGTTGGAGGAAGAAAGAAGCTTTTCAAAAGAATATGCTGAAAAGATATCAGAATTGGAAGCCTAGGCCATTTTCAAGTTGTAGAGAATCTTGTTAGTTTCACGAGGGCAGTTAAATCGCCTAATTCTGATGAACATGACTCAAGATACGACCAAAAGAAGAATTGTCAGAAAATTTCCAGAAGGCTAGCACGGTCACGCCAGAACTAGCGCGCCCGCGTTCAAGAAATCACTATTCCAGCACGGCCGCGCCCGAAAGTAGCGCGCCCAGTTTCTGCACCAGAATCCTGATTTTAGTTGAAATTGAAGATTTTGAGAGTCATGGTCATCCTGGAGCCTATATATATCAATAAAAAGACGTTTTTAACAATAAGGAGCAAGGGGAGAGCATTAAGAAGACCTAGAAGAGCACAAGACGGCTACAAAGAAGAAGACTTTTTTTCTTTAGTATAGATGATACTTGGATGCTTGTTATTTATTTGTCTTTGAACCTTAGTAATCTTATATTGTTTATTATCATGCTTTCATTGGAACCCATGGTGACGATAAGTTCGGTTATGAACTAATCGTTATCGTGGGGTTCCAACGGATTTACTTATGGATTTCTTTAATTAATTTATTTCAATACCTTGGTGTGTGGTTATTGATTGATATCCTAGTATTGGTTGTGCTTATTCGTCTTATGTGCGTAGCTAATATATAAGATAGCGTGTTAATCTCTATTGAAGCAAAAGTGAATATAGAAGTTTAGAACTTGCCATGCTAGCATAGGTTCATGTATAATTGTTGTGCTAATACCTTTGAGATCAAGCCTGGCATAATTCAGATGGTACAGAATTCAGTCCAATTTGGGGGTGCTCCAACGGAAGATCCCAACATGCATATCAGAGATTTCATCGAGATCTGTGACACTTTCAAGTTCAATAATGTTTCTAAAGATGCTATAAAGCTGAGGCTTTTCCCATTCTCTCTGAGGGATAAAACTAAGTGCCGGTTACATTCTCTACCAGCAGGTTCTATCACTACTTGGGAAGATCTTGCTCAGAAGTTTCTTACTAAATTATTCCCTATGGCGAAGACATCTGCACTCAAGAATGCTCTTACTCAATTTGCGCAGCAATCAGGGGAAACTCTATGTGAAGCTTGGGAGCGCTACAAGGAGATGCTTAGGAAGTGTCCTTGTCATGGCATGCCTGATTGGATGATCAGCAATTGTTTTTACAATGGTTTGGGAGCACAGTCAAGACCCATACTCTATGCAACATCAGGTGGAGCATTATGGGCAAAGAGCTATGAGGAAGCTTATGATCTAATTGAACTGATGGCTGCTAATGAAAATTAGTATCCAACTCAGAGATTGCCATAGGACAAGGTAGCAGGAGTTCTGGAAGTGGATACAGCTATGAATATCACTGCTCAACTAAAGGCGTTGTCTATGAAGATCGATTCTCTGGCTAACTTTGGTGTTAATTAGATAATCAGTGTTTGTGAGCTGTGTGCAGGTTCGCATACGGCGAAGCAATGTGCTATATCTAGTGAATCAGCTCAGTTTGTGAACAACTTTCAGAGATCGCAACAACCAGTTCTAGCTACTTATCATCTTGACAACTGGAATCATCCTGACTTCAGCTGGAGCAAAAATCAGAGTGCGATGCAACAACCTTATCAACAGTATGCAGCAAAGTAATTCATCTCCTGGTTTTCAACAACCGTAATATGCACCAAGACAACAACTCCAACTTCAACAACATTACATGTTAAGGTTAAGAATAATAAGGCTATTGAATGAAGTATTTAATGAAGTTAGAATCCCATGTTTGTCATATATAGTAATTCAACCTCAATTCTCTTAGTTAATGTTATTTAGTATAATCTCTTAGTTTAACCAAAACCCAATTTGTTATTTGTCTTAGCATTGAGCGATAACCATACATTGTTGCATAGGTGCATAAATCGAACTTAACCTAAACCAGTCTCTGTGGGAACTAATCTGATTTATATCTTATACTACTTGCGAACGCGTATACTTGCGTGAATTTTAGCGCGTATTTTTGCCCTAATAATTTCTTTGAAGAACACTGTAAAGTTGTCAGTAATTCTATAGGCAAAGTAGTTCTGAAAGGTTACATGCATGGTAACATATATGAAGACAGACTTTCAACAAACTCTGATGGTTCTGCAATCTGTTTGTTGAGTAGAGCATCAATTGAAGAAAGCTGGAATTGGCACAAGAGACTCTCTCATTTAAATTTCAACAACATAAATGAGCTAGTAAAGAAAGATCTTGTGAGAGGACTGCCAAAATCAGTATTTGCTCCTGATGGCCTTTGTGATTCGTGTCAAAAGGCAAACAAAGAAAATCTTCATTCAAGAGCAAAACTGAATTCTCAGTTCTTGAGCCATATCACTTACTGCATGTTGATCTATTTGGTCAAGTAAATATCATGTCAATTGCAAAAAAGAAATATGTTATGGTTATAGTGGATGAGTTCACAAGATACACTTGGGTGTATTTCTTGCACAAGAAGAATGAAACTGCATCTACTCTAACTGATCATGTCAGACAGCTGGATAAGTTGGTCAAAGATTCTGTTAAAATAATATGAAGTGATAATGGCACTGAGTTCAAGAATTCAATCATGGAAGATTTCTGCAAAGAGCATTGAATAAAGCAAGAATTTTATGCACCTGGAACTCCACAGCAGAATGAAGTTGTAGAAAGAAAGAACAGGACACTCATTGAAGCTGCATGAACTATGTTTGATGAAGCAAAGCTACCAACCTACTTTTGGGCTGAAGCTGTGCAGACTGCTTGTTTTACACAGAATGCTACACTCATAAACAAGCATGGAAAAACACCATATGAGATGGTGAAGGAAAAGAAGCCAAACCTGAACTACTTTCATGTATTTGGATGCAAGTGTTTTGTTCTTAAGACTCATCCTGAACAGCTTTCAAAATTTGATCTAAAAGCTGATGAAGGAATTTTTGTTGGATATCCACTTTCCACAAAAGCCTTCAGAGTCTACAATTTAAGAACAAGGGTTGTCATTGAATCTATCAATGTATCTTTTGATGATAAAAAGATTACTGGACTTGAAGATTTCAATGATCATGATCAGCTGAGATTTGAATATGAAGATTTAAATTCTGATTCTATAAATTCTGATGACCTAAATCCTGATCCTGTAAGTTCTGACGGGTTAAATTCTGATGTCATTGAAACTGTGGTAACTACTCCAAGGGAAAATGCACTTGTTCAGGGGGAGCAATCTAATGATCCTACCACATCTCAAGACTCTCAAGAAGCATTAGAACCTGTCAATGGTTCTTCAAGTTCTGATTTATCAAGTTCTGATGAGCCAAACTCTAATAATTTTGGAAACTCTGATTCTTCAATTCCTGAAGAATTCAACTCAAATTCTGAAATTTCAGAGAGCATAACTTCAGGGGTAGCATCAGAAAATGCTGATGGAGACATCATGGATCATGGGGGAGGATCCAGTTCTAGAGATCAACTTCCATCTGCAAGGAAGTGGACTAAAGCACATACACCTGACTTAATAATTGGAGATCCTGAATCATGTGTCAGAATTAGAACTGTAACATCAAATAAATATCTCTATCATTCCTTTCTATCTCAGACTAAACCAAAAAACTTGGATGAAGCTCTTCAAGATGCTGATTGGGTGCTAGCAATGCAGGAAGGGTTAAATGAATTTGAAAGAAATAAAGTCTGGACCCTAGTGCCAAGACCAAAGAACAGATCAATTGTTGGCACAAAATGAGTGTTCAGAAACAAAACTGACAGTGATGGCATAATTAGAAGGAATAAAGCAAGGTTGGTTGCTAAAGGTTACTCTCAACATGAGGGTATTGACTATGATGAAATATTAGCTCCAGTTGCTAGATTGGAAGCCATAAGGATCTTTTTGGCTTATGTTGCTCACAAGAAGTTTAAAGTCTTTCAAATGGATGTGAAAAATGCTTTTCTCAATGGAGAATTGGAAAAAGAGGTATATGTTGAACAACCTACAGGCTTTGTAGATCCAAAATTTCCAAATCATGTCTACAGGCTTGACAAAGCACTTTATGGCCTTAAGCAAGCTCCAAGAGCATGGTAAGAGACTTTAGCTCAATTCCTTCTGGAAAGTGGATTTAACAGAGGCACAATTGATAAAACACTGTTCTACCTCAACCATGGAAAGGACTTACTTTTGGTACAGATATATGTTGATGATATCATCTTTGGCTCTACAAATACAAAGCTTTGTGAAAGATTTTAGAAGCTAATGCAGTCAAGATATCAAATGAGTATGATGGGAGAACTTAGCTATTCTCTGGGACTTCAAGTCAAGCAAACTGAAGAAGGTACTTTCATAGATCAATCCAAGTACACCATAAATTTACTTAAGAAGTTTGGAATGCAAGACAGTTCAACTGCAACAACTCCCATGGCCACTGCCACCAAGTTAGATAAAGATACTGGAGCATCAGTAGATATTACTAACTATAGAGGTATGATTGGCTCTTTACTCTATTTAACTGCAAGTAGACCTGATATCATGTATGCTACCTGTCTTTGTGCAAGATTTCAGGCCGATCCAAGAGAACCTCATTTAATAGCTGTGAAAAGAATTTTCAAGTACCTCAAGAGTACAACTGATCTAGGATTGTGGTATCCTAGGGAATCAGATTTTAAGCTAATAGGTTACTCAGATGCAGATTTTGAAGGATGCAAAATAGATAGGAAAAATACTAGTGGAAGCTGCCAATTTCTTGGAGGCAGATTGGTTTCTTGGTTTAGCAAGAAACAGAAATCAATTTCCACATCAACTGCAAAAGCAGAATATATTGTTGTAGGAAGCTGTTGTGCACAGATTCTTTGATGAAGAATCAGCTACTAGACTATGGGTTAGAATTTTCTAAAATACCCATTTACTGTGATAATCAAAGTGCTATTGCTATGACAGGAAATCCAGTTCAACACTCAATGACAAACCACATCAGCATTATGTACCATTTCATAAGGGAACATGTGATGGAAGGTATAGTGGAATTGCATTTTATTCCAACAGATCAACAACTAGCAGATATCTTCACAAAACCACTATGTGAAGCTACTTTTACAAGACTGGTAAATGAACTTGGAATGGTTTCAGGTTCTTTCTCAATATCGGATTAGTTTTTTTCTCATGTATCAGACTTTATGACCAATGTTTACAGATTGTCTTATCTCCATGTAATCTGTGCTTAAACTGTAATATTAAATAATGATTGGTATCTGATGTAATTCTATATACTCTGATAGTGTTTTGAATGTTCAGTGACTATTCAATCCAATGAGGATTATTTGTTAGATGTTAGCTTAGTAGTCTTTAACAAACTGTGAATCCATGTTTGAATTAGTTATTTATGTGGAAATCTATAACACAAGCAAACTCTGATTTTGATCTTAGTCAAATTTACTTTGTGTATCTTATTACTAAGTCACAAACTAGATTTTTACTTCTTATCTGCCAAATTCTGATGTCAGTAAATCTTAAGGGTGAACTACATGCTTGATAAACCTCACTTATCTGAAGAAAACAAAAGAAAAGAAAAATTGAAGTCAGGTACTCCTTTGAGATCTAGAGTAAATATGTGAAAGGAAAGACCCAAGTGCATTGCTGGTATTAAGTTATATGCATTAGAAAAGCAAATAAATTTTTCTTGGTAACTTTTCACATTCTCTGATTACTGGAGAAATACTCTGATAATAGCATAAATTCCGATAGCAGTTGTGACACATTTACACTGAGAAGCCACTGTAAAAAGAATGTCAAAAGATGCATAAAATGAGCACAAACAGTTGAGGTGGACTCTTGCATAAATTTATTCTATAATAGACTTCAAAATTAAAGACAGATTTTAAGCACTTTTCTTAGTTATGCCTTATTTATAAGATATATTGAAGTTTATCAGACTTTAATCATTTTCTGATCATTTGCAAATGCACACACTCTCACTCCATATGAATGATGAAAATTACTGTGGTGATTAAATTGTTTTTGACAAACAGTTAAGTATTATTTGCATAAATTTTGAGGACAAGTTTTGATGAAAGTTCTGATGATTAAACTATGAACAAACCAGTCAATATTTGTGTGAAGAATCACAGAAATAGACATTCAATTTTTGAGTACAGTAGCCATGTTCTGATGACCGTTAAATTCTGATAATAGTCAATGAAAGGCATATGTTATAGCCTATTTGTTTATTCGAGGATTTAACTCAACTCAAATAAGAATGTAATAAGTAAATAGTGGATCTATCGTCAGAGAGATCTCACAGAGTAACATATGTCAAAGGATTAAGTAACATTGTTCATCTACAGACTTGATGACTTAATTCACTGGAAGAAGCTCAAGAAATTGATCAAGCCTCAGTGATATAAATCAAGATTGTGGATTTAATCAAGTGACAGAGATCTCGTCAGGGTATCAATTAATTACAAGGATTTAGTCTGAAGAAAATCAAGAGTATCAAGGTCAAGGCATGAAGAAACGTCACGGAAGTTAGTCACTCATGAACCAGACAGTACATCGAGTGTCAACATTGAAGTGGTGGAATTGATTCGTAATTGACAGTGATTTTCAAAAGATTTTCAGAGGAATGGTTGTTGCTCAAGATTGGTATTAATTCTCTATTAATTAATTAAGCCATATAATTTAATTAAGAAAATAAATTAAATCTGCAAAGATTAATTTATTGATTAATTGAATTAATTGATTAATTAATTCAAAATTATTATTTGATTAAAATCTATTTTAATCCAGCAAGACTATCTTTTATATTAGGAAGATAATCGGTATGACAATCAATAGTCATACCGAATGTCATGCTAGTTCATTTGGATTGTCTTGCCGAAAGTCCTACCAGTTCAAATGGATTGTCATGCCAGTTCATTTGATAGTCTTGCCGAAAGTCTTGCTGATTCAATTCGATTGTTTTGATTACTTAAACAACAGAAAGCAGATCATTTTCAAGAAGAACACAGCATTGAATATTCAACAGCAAAACACAGAACAAGAGAACCTGCAGAGAAATTATTGCAAACTACACAGATCATTTATTTCTAGTATTTATTGTTAAATCCAATCCACTAGAAATACTTTTCTTGTTCTTGTGTAACTATCTAGCGGATCGAAATCCCTAGAATTTAATCTCAAATCGCTTTTAGCATTTGATCTTTTTATTGCAAAAATAGAAAAAATTCATGTCGAATTTATTCTAGATTTGTAATAATTGATTTGAGATTAATCCCTTGTAAACGATACCGTTGTTATAACACCTTTCAAGTTTAATAATAGTTTTATTTAACTTGAATTTTGTTTCACCTTTTTATTCCACATTTTATTCGATTAAACGGTATTGTTTGTATTCAACCCCTCTTCTACAAACATATTGGGACCTAACAATTGGTATCAGAGCCTTCTGATTAACGTACAAATCAAGATCCTAGACTTTTGTGTTTCTTTCACTCCTTGAATTTTTTATTCACTCAAAAATTCATAATGACTACACAAAAAGTTAGAACCGTTAAAATTCCACTATTCGATAAAGAAAATTATGTTATGTGGAAGAAGAAGATGCTATTGTTTTTACAAGTTGCAAATTCCAAATATCTGGAAGTGTTAAAGAAGGGTCCTAAAATTCCGATGGTTATTGAACCAGAGGTAATAGAAAATGATGTGGTGATTACAAAAGCTAGAACTTATGTAAAGAATCCTGAGGATTTTTCTCCTGCTGAAAAAGAAGAAGCCTCCCTGGATGCTAGCCTTCAATTAATTTTAGTAGATTCCCTTGATCCCTTGATGAATAGACATGTGATGAACTGTAAAGATTCCAAACATATCTGAGAAACTATTGAGGTTATTAATGAAGGCACAGAGGAAGTTAGGGAGAACAAGTTAGAAATCCTAACCTCTGAGTATGAATACTTTAAATCCAATCCAGGAGAAGGAATCACTGAAGTGTTTGAGAGGTACAATGCATTGATCAACAACCTGAACATTAATGGTAAATACTATTCCATCAGGGAGGTCAACAAAAAGTTCCTTTTAACACTGCCAACTCATCTCGAATATAAAATCACTGCCATAAGAGAAGCAAGAGATCTGAGTGAGATTTCTTTGGAAAGGCTCTATGGTGTGTTAAAGACTTATGAGTTGGAGCAGATTCAGCAGAAGGAAGTTTACGGGAAAGGAAGAGTGGTCAGCACGTCTACTGCTCTAGTAGCTGATGAACAACAACAACAACCACAATATCAACAACAATCTCAACAGTCAGAAAGAATGGTACAGTCTTCCAAGGTTGAAGAAAATGTGATAGTAGCAGAATTTGATCCTCCTACTACAAATCAATTAGGAGATGATTTTTATTCCTTGGAAGAACTGGAGCAATTGGAGGATGAGTCAATGGCCCTGATTGTCAAGAGATTCTCAAATGTCAGATTCAAAAGGAATCCCAAGTTCAAGTACAAGTCCAACTACAACAGATTCCAGAAAGGTGGATCTTCATCCTCTAACACCAGCAGTGGTGGGTACAAAACAGGGATGGTTGATCAAAGCACCATTCGATGCTTCAACTGCAATGAGTTGGGACACTTTGCCACAGAATGCAGGAAGCCAAAATAAGTTAGGAAGAACTCTTACGATTCTAATCAGAAGAGTAAATCTGAAAGGGCTTACCTGGAAAAGGGAAGAAGCTGGGATGATACTGACAGTGAAGATGAAGAAGTTGGGAATCTTGCTCTCATGGCTAGTGATGCAAACACCTCATCGTCAAGAAAAGAGGTAAAATTTACTGATGCTGAATTAGTTTATCATCTAGGAGGTTCCTTAGATTGTGCTCGTCGTGATAATGAATTGTTAAATCATCAAATCAAAGACCTTGAGAAAGAGGTAAATGAATTAAGACTTGTGCACATTAATCAAGATAAATTAAAAGAACAAGTATCTTTTCTAGAGAATATAGTTGACTGTTATAGACAACTCGAAACTATTCTCAAAGACAAGATTACCGGTCTTGAGGCTAAGGTTAAAGCTTACTTTAATTCTTGTTCGAAGTCCAAAGAGTTTTACAACAAGCAAGCTGTTAATCAAACATCTGGAATATGTTATGATTACAATGTTGCTATTGGAAAATTAGGCATAAACTCCCCTCCTCATGTCTGTGCTAAAGGCAGGGATGTACCACATGTGCTTAAGGGTGTTGATGAACCCCTCTATAAAGAATCAATTGCTGAACCATTTGATGAGACCTCATTTATTATTCAAGAAGAAATCCGTGCTGAAAATCATGCTAATGAGAAAGCTGTCTCCAAGTCAAGTGTGTCAAAGGTTCCAGTCAAAGTTGTGAAAGCAACTGAGGCTAACTCAGACACACATGAGTTGGATAACACAAATGCCATGTCTACCATGCATAAGTTGCCTATTGTTAATCCCTCTCATAAAGCATGTGGTGTTCCTGATTGTATGTCTTGTGCTTTTAATTTGATGTATGCTTATTTTAATGGTAAGCATATTTCTAATGATAAGACTACTCCTCGTCAGCATGTGAATAATAGAAAGCATGATAGGTCTAAGACTGCTAGTCCTCCTAAAGCTAGAAAGGAGACATTTGTGCCTAAGCCTAAACAGAAATTTGACATCAGGTATCATTTTATTAGAGAGCACGTCATGAATGGTACTGTTGAACTATTTTTTGTTCCAACAGAAGAACAAATAGCAGATATTTTCACTAAACCTCTTGATGAATCCACATTTACCAAATTAGTTGGTAAATTGGGTATGTTGAATAGCTTTAGTGATTAAACTTGTGAATACCTGAAATCTGTTCTTGAGTGAATTTACAAATGAATTTTTCATAAATGAAAAATCCATTTGCAAATTTATTTTATCATTTTCCAAAATTTCCTGCTTATTTCTATGTAATTTTTATTATCTCAACTTGTTAATTTTAATGTCTCAGAATATTTTATTTTCTCTAAAAATATTTTTCTATGAATTTTATTTGTTAAAATTTAAAAGAAATCTATTTTTGGACTGAAAATATTATTATCTTTGAAATATTTTAATAATTTTATTTATGTAAATATTTTCTGCGATATTCATTTCAGTTTTCTGTAAATTGTAATATTTTCTATATTCTGTGTTTCTTTTTATGTGTTTTTAACAGTTTTTATGCTAATTATTCAGTATATTTAAATACTTAATTTATTTTATACTAGAATGATAATCGGCAAGACAATTGAAATTGTCTTGCTGAAAGTCATTCCAGTACTAATACTTGTTTATTTTTAAATCAGTTTAATTTTATAACTGGCAAGACAATCGGTATGAACAATTGAAATTGTCTTGCTGAAAGTCATTCCAGTACTAATACTTGTTTATTTTTAAATCAGTTTAATTTTATAACTGGCAAGACAATCGGTATGACTATTGATTATCATGCTAGTAATAAAATTAATATCAGATATATTATGTTTTATTTTGTACTGGTATGACAATCGGTATGACTATCAGATTGTCATACCAGTTATATATTATTATTTGTTTTGTTTTTTTTTGTTTTTTTCAAAATTGCCTTGTATGACTATAGGTATGACAATCGGTAAGACTATCCCGAATTGTCATACCAGTTGTCTACTTAACAGTTGTTTTGTTTTGTAAAGTCATTCAATCAGTTTTTTGTTAATAATTCCAACAGTCTTTCATTTTTTCTCTCGTTTTTCTCTCTCTCTCTCTCTACTCGATCTTAATCAAACCCAGCCTCCATTGTCTCACTGCTCGAGTTTTTACTCAGCAAACCATATCATCACTCATGTGATATATATACATACACGTATATACATACAGAAGTGCTGTCGATTTTTTGTTAAAAAAAAATCAGTTTGTGTTTGTTTGATTTTGGGTATTTTTATTTTTATTTTTGTTTTGTGTCTTGTCGTTTTTCAAATCTGCTTTTGTGAGTTAAGAATTTTAACGAGATACATTTCTTTCAAAAAAAATTCGATTATAATTGATTTAATTCGAATAATTAAATTAATTTAATTAATTCGAATTTTCTTAATATTATTCTTAAAATTCTGAAAGTGTGTGTCTTATTATTATTTTTAAATGGCTCTCAATTTCCAAATTGTTTCGCATAATCTTGTTGGTTATTTTAATCCAGATAAATGTGATGTAGAAAAATTTAAGCCGTGGATTAGATTTTTAAATGACCATTCGATTGTTAGCTCTGCTATTAAATCAAATGTGATTTTAAATGTTGATCTGCTAAGACTGATTTGCACAACCTCTACTGTGGCCGATGATTTTAAATCTTTTTCATTCACCGTGGCAAACACACAGTATGTGGTTGATGAAACAGTCGTCAATCGAGCTTTAAATTTTCCTATGGACAATTTCTATAATTTGCCCTCTGAAAATGATATTTCAAACTTTTTCCATGCTATTCACTATCAGGGGGTAATTAATTTAACCAAGTTATCAAAATCCAATTTGGTGTCTGAATGGGACATTTTCTTTGATACACTTTCTAAAGTGTTTGCCAACTGCACTAAATCCAACTTTCACAACATCACTTCCACTCTGTAGTATATTGGTCTTGCGGTTGTTTTCAATCAAAGGATCAATTTTGGCAAACTACTTTTACCCATTCTCTTGAGACGTCTCACTACTGCTTTACGTGATCATTCTACAAATCGTAGGGTCTCGTGTTACTATGCTCGTTTTCTCATGCTCATAGCAAAACATATTCTCTCACCTGAGCATAAAGCCCTTTTTGCTAACTCCGCAGTAACCGAACCCCCTCCTGTAAGCAAAAAGATTTACACCCGCCAAGACACAACTTTCAAATTCATGCAAGTTCCAGTACTTGTATCTGCTTTCATGGCCAATTATATTCCTTTACCTATCTTCAATCTTCCCGATTATGAACAGTAAGCTCAACCTCCAGTGGTTCAAACCACCCAGGCTCAAGCATCAGATGCTCTTCCTCTACAGGTAATAGTTCCTCCAACTCAACGTATTCCTACTTCTGTTGAAAGACCCCCAGTGGTTGATAGGACTGACCATGAAGTTGTAGAACCACAGCTTCAATCCCAGGTCATAGAGCCAAACACAGATTCACAACCTATCTCAACCTCTCCCCCACTGTCTAAAATGTTGCCTAGAAGGTTAATAGGAAGTAGTTTGTTGGTGGATGTGAATGAACCCTCAGCTCTGCCTCCTCCGAAGAAAAGAAGAACATTTACTGAGGCATCTGAAAGCCCATCCTTGTCCTCCCAACAGGACATGGACTTTGAAATGGACACTGAACAGTTACTAGAAACATCCTCTCAACAGGATGAATCTATTGAAATTCGCCATAGGGCCATGACATCCTGTACTGAGTCAAGCATAATTCCATTACTCACAATGGAAGCATACAGACCAGTAGATGATACTCAGGACACGGAGCGAGGAGTGCACATAGAGTCGGTTACAGTGCCTGCCATAGTTACGGCAGAAGAGCAGTCACATGCTTCTGAGGGAAAATCTGACTCTCAGCCACCTTTAATAGAGTCATTTTCTCCCCTCCCAGATCCAACACCTCTGGCTCCCTCACGGGATTCTCCACTCGCAGATTTATCTGGAGAAAGTGGAGGGCAACTCGGTCAATCTATCCCTGAAGCAATTCAGACATCTATTTCACATGAAATGATAGGTTTGACTGAGAATCGGGACTCGCGAATTCCCATTGCACCACCACTGACCTCTCTTGAAGAGGCTAGGGTGATTTTAAATGCAGGTACAGAAGATCAGCCTCAGGAAGACTCCTCACGAGCAATTATATTGAGAGATACACATGCACGTGAGTTGAGTGAATTAAACAGGAGAGATATTCAGATGAGCGCACACACAGACACAAACACTGAAAATCTGTTAGCTTAAATTGCTGATCTCAAGGAACAACTTGCAAAAAGTCAGGCTGAAGCTAAATCATTCAAAGCACAAGTGGTTGAACGGTCTTCTTCTTCCACCTCTGTCAATAATCAGCCGGCTCTTATCAGGACTGAAATATCAGATTTGAAGACATCTGTTGTACCAAAGCTTAACTCAATCCAGGAATCTCCAATGTTAACAGCTGACGATATTTCAAACTTCTGCTCTCTACATACAAGAATGACTTCTTTTGAAGACTTGGTTGAAATGAATCATTCACTAGATTCTTCCAGATTTCTGAAGATAGAGACGGGTATGGAACATCTGAATGAAGGGATGAAGCACCTGTACTACATGATCAAAAATTCTCACTGTCCCAATGAAGAACAAAGGACTTTCTTTGAAGGGCCGTCTGGTGGAGGCTCAGGCTCGGGAGGTGATGGAGGTCATGGAGGATCTAAGGGAAAGTCTGTAGAGGATTCCTCAACTAAGGGGGAGAAGAAAGGGAGAAGTGAAAAGGGAAAAGAAAAAGAGTCGTCTGCTGGAGGCACAGGGAAGCCTGATGACATCTACTATAGTGGAGAACAGGATGACTTTGATATTTGTGACGTTCCCACTAAACCAGTCTTGGAAGATAAAGATGGTTTCTTTGAAGCTGAGGAGGAAAGTGATTTTGGAGAATGGGAAGAGGAAGCTCCAGTGGATCCTCTGTTTGAGAAAGAGTTTCAGCAGCAGCAGTCAGAGATGAAAAGAAAAGAAGTTGAACTCAAAAAGGTCTCCCAGATCATTGACATGAGGAAAGACATACAAAGAACAGAAACTCTTCAAAAGCAACGTCTTCATGACATTAAAGCTCAAGAAAGGAGAAGAGATGTCTGGCTGAAGATTGGTGAAAAATGGGATGAAGCTAGGAGAGTACTTGATATGCCTCAGCTGAGCACAAACAATGATAGACAGTTTCTACATCTTCTGGACAAGCTGGAGATCTCTAATCCAAACAATGACATGTACATGAATGTTATAACGACTGAAGTCTCAAGGATCACAGCTGCCTTTGACAGATCCCTAAATGAGATGAGCATATTTGTATATTTTTAGAGCGAAGGATCTTTTAAGGTGTCACTTCATCTTTTTGAGAATCATTCTTTGTCAGAGATTTGGGTTCTTCTCAACAAAGTAAAAAGAAGCTCAGAATTGAATGAAGTTCTTCGAGAAAGGCTCAAAGAGTTTGCCAGCAGGGCTAGTCCTCAAGTGGTCAACAATCCTCATCAGGTAAGATTCTTTAAGTCTGACTGTCTTCAAATCTGCCAGCTCGATTGCTCGATTCACAATCTCTTAAAGACTACTCAGCTAAGCATCTGGTCTGGATGGAACATCACTTAAGAACTGTTGGATATTCATCCATGTTGAAAACTCAAGCAGCTGATCTGATTCAAGCTTATTGTGAAAAGAATATTAAAAGGTACAATCAACTCAAGAATAAGCTAAAGACAGTTGGATTTCAACCAGTTAGACCAGACAACTTCACTTCAGAAAAGGATCGTGTCTTTGACAAAGAGTTGCTTCAAGATTTAGAAGAAGGTGAAGTCAGAAGAGAGGACAACTGAATTCAATTAGCTCAAAACTCAATGTAATATGATTAGAGCTTTATGAATCAAGATAGACTAATGTAGTTTTCAGGCTAGAGAAACATCTATCTTGTATTCACTTGTAAATTTCGTTTGGAATCTGGAAATTGTTAAATATAATCCAGAACTTTTCTGCTATTTACTTTGCATTACTGTTTATATCTTTTTCTTATTTGTTAGTTGAGTTATCCTCTAGGTATTTGTTGTTATTGTCTAACAAACAAATAGGGGGAGATTGAAAGGCATATGTTATAGCCTATTTGTTTATTCGAGGATTTAACTCAACTCAAATAAGAATGTAATAAGTAAATAGTGTATCTATCGTCAGAGAGATCTCTCAGAGTAACATATGTCAAAGGATTAAGTAACATTGTTCATCTACAGACTTGATGACTTAATTCACTGGAAGAAGCTCAAGAAATTGATCAAGCCTCAGTGATATAAATCAAGATTGTGGATTTAATCAAGTGACAGAGATCTCGTCAGGGTATCAATTAATTACAAGGATTTAGTCGAAGAAAATCAAGAGTATCAAGGTCAAGGCATGAAGAAACGTCACGGAAGTTAGTCACTCATGAATCAGACAGTACATCGAGTGTCAACATTGAAGTGGTAGAATTGATTCGTAATTGACAGTGATTTTCAGAAAATTTTCAGAGGAATGGTTGCTGCTCAAGATTGGTATTAATTCTCTATTAATTAATTAAGCCATATAATTTAATTAAGAAAATAAATTAAATCTGCAAAGATTAATTTATTGATTAATTGAATTAATTGATTAATTAATTCAGAATTATTATTTGATTAAAATCTGTTTTAATCCAGCAAGACTATCTTTTATATTAGGAAGACAATCGGTATGACAATCAATAGTCATACCGAATGTCATGCTAGTTCATTTGGATTATCTTGCCGAAAGTCCTACCAGTTCAAATGGATTGTCATGCCAGTTCATTTGATAGTCTTGCCGAAAGTCTTGCTGATTCAATTCGATTGTTTTGATTACTTAAACAACAGAAAGCAGATCATTTTCAAGAAGAACACAGCATTGAATATTCAACAACAAAACACAGAACAAGAGAACCTGCAGAGAAATTATTGCAAACTACACAGATCATTTATTTCTAGTATTTATTGTTAAATCTAATCCACAAGAAATACTTTTCTTGTTCTTGTGTAACTATCTAGCGGATCGAAATCCCTAGAACTTAATCTCAAATCGCTTTTAGCATTTGATCTTTTTATTGCAAAAATAGAAAAAGTTCATGTCGAATTTATTCTAGATTTGTAATAATTGATTTGAGATTAATCCCTTGTAAACGATACCGTTGCTGTAACACCTTTCAAGTTTAATAATAGTTTTATTTAACTTAAATTTTGTTTCACCTTTTTATTCCGCAGTTTATTCGATTAAACGGTATTGTTTGTATTCAACCCCCCTTCTACAAACATATTGGGACCTAACAGTCAAGTTCTGATGCAAATCCTGATGGAAACTCTGATGCTTACGTGACATTATTAATTACTTGGCTTATTTTTTGTATTTACTGTAACGGTTATATTTTGTCAGAAAATAATTAAGTGAGATAAAAACAGTGATACTCATTTGGTTAATGGGTTGCGTGTTTGTTTTGGTAACAATATGTGAGCAATAATTACTGCACGTTTACCATGCCCACTTATTACTTTTTTGACTGTTTCCATGCTGCCAGGTGTAAAAAGTCTGTTATGCTTCACAAAATTAGCCGTTGTCATGTGGGATGTATAAATAAGAGAGTTAAAATATTTTACAATCTTTTACCTACTATTTTTCCTTTCTAATCTCTCTATTCTCTCTCTCACTCTCTAATATTCTCAGAAGCTTTTTCTTACAGGCATTTTATCAAACACCTTTCGTACACACAACTTTCACTCAATTTTTTACAGAAATGGCACCCAAGGACATCATCTTTAATGGAGCCAAGTTCGTCCCCAACAACTACATGGCTATTCTTAGCAAGGATGATGCTCCATCAGATCTTCATTTTGTTTAAGACTTTCTGGCTCGAAGTGAGATTGGGTATGCTCTGACCCAACCACAATTACTCTCAGGAACTCAAATACTGGAGTTTTGGAGGACTGGTGTTTATGATAATGGAGGTGAGGCCGGGTCCCCAAGTATTATTTTCACCACAGGGGAAGAAGAGCATCTGGTAACATTGTCAACAGTTCGACAGGCTTTGCACTTACCAGAAAATTGCACTTTCAATGCTCAGATAGAGGAGCCACTTCCACAGGGTATGATGGCCAATCTTGGCTATGAAAAAGGTTTGTCCAAGCTGGGACAACTGAAGAGGCCATATATTAGAAGAGAGTGGAGTTTCTTCTTTGACTGCATCACCAGAACTTTTGCCAACAAATGCTCCAACTTTGATGCCATTCCCATTCTCACTCATCAACTAGGGTATGCACTTCTAAATCAAACTCACTTTGATTATGCTACTGCTATTCTTGGTTTTATTGGGGATCGGATGAATGAGGACCCAAATACTGTGTACTTTGCTAGATTTTGTCAATTAATTTACAGTTTTTGTTGTCCTGATAAGCCTCAAAACTATAATGAGACAATTCAACCCTTTAAGCTTGCTAAAAGGGCCTTCACAGACTTATTATTAACTGATAATAAGAAGACTATACTAAGACCCCTCCAAATTCCTCAATTAGTCAAAAAGTTCTTAGTAAATTCTGATCCTCTCACATACAGTACCATATATCCTGATGTAGCACCAGCACAACCATCAACACCTACAATTAATACATAACCAGCTCAATCCTCTCAACCTCAACCCCAGCCTACCATCAGAACTTATTTCCAACCTGCACAATCTTCTCAACCACAACCATCTGCTACAATATCTAGACCCAAACCTTCAAGAGCAAAATATGTTCCTAAATCTCCACCAAGGAGAAGAATGATGAATCAGATGAAGAGGAGCAAGTCCAGGTTCATGCATCAGAACCTGTGACAGTAGAAGCTGAAAAAGAAATTTTTCAGAAGGAGGTAGTAGCTGAAAAGGTAACTCCTCAGAAGGAAACTAAAGCTGAGGGTTCTGATATTTTAATGAGGAAAAGAACTTCAAGTTCTGATGCTGCTCAAGCAACTCCTCCACCATCCAGGAGATCAAAGAAAATGAGAGCAGGAAGGCATATGGCACAATCTCACTCTGAGGATGCTACAGAAACTGAGGAAGGGGATCAGGAATCTCTGATCTCATCAAGACCAATAGTGATTGAAGCCTTTCCACCTCCACCTCAATTTAAAGACACTGTTCCAGACACAGTGATCACACCTCTTGTCTCTCCTATCAAAGAAAATGTTCCAGTTGAAGATTCAGGATTAAGTCCTAAAATTGATATTCACAAGCTGCACATTCCATCTGTCCTATTTCTGGAAGCACCACAAGGACAAGTGACAACTCCGCCTGTTTCTGCTGAAGTTCCTCATACACCAATTCTGGATGTGGAAACAGATGAAGTTGTACCAGAATCTCCAACGGCCACACACACACTTGTGTTCTCAGAAGATGATGAGTTTCTTGCAAGTTCTGGAGAGTCAGCTCCAATAAACACACCAGCTCAAACTCTTAGAAAGGAGGCACTGATTAAAAATTTTGTTGAACAAGAAGCTCATGTTCCATGGGAAGAAACTCACAGAGGAGTTGAATGGACCAAGAAGTGAAATGAATCTGATTTCATTCCAAGCTCCATAGTTCTGTCAGATCATATTGCTAAAGCTGATGAGTTGATGACAAATTCTGACTTTAAAGCTCAACTGAAAGTCACAGCTCTCAGTACTAAAAGCCTTCAAGGTCAACACTCCATTACTCATGCCAAGGTTGATAAACTACAGGAAAATGCTGATAAGCTGGACCTGATGCTCAAGCTAGATAAGAACAGGTTTATCAGACCTATTCATGAGAAAGTAGAGGATATTGAGATGGTTCAAGAAAAGCAACAGGCCCGACTGACTGAGGTCTTGCAGAATCAAGCCTCTCAACAAGCTCAACTGAATGGAATCCAATCTTCAGTAAGACTTCTTCTATCTTTACTCCTACCAGAGGATGCCAAAAAGGGGGAGAAGGTGGTGAAGTCCAAATGCTCAACTAGTCAAGTACTGAAAAAGAAGGATGATAAAGAAGATGGCCAGGGAAACCCTAGCAAGGGCAAGGGTCAAGGTCAAGGGCAAAACAACAAAGTTTCTTCAAGGAAACTAATTTCTGATTCTAGAAAATCTTCTACACAGAAGAAGACAAGTTCTGAAGCTATAAATGTTCAAGCTCTGATAGCAAGTTTTGATGATCAGAGTCTGATGTCAAATTCTGATATTCTCATTCAAGGAGGAAGTCAAGACTCTCAGAAGTTTTTGCAAACTCTGAAGCTCAAGGGAAGGGATACTACAGTCTATTATAAAGATCCCAAGATTCAGACACTTGATGAAGAAATTGCTAGAAGACTATTTCTCAAGCATAATCCTGGAATGGATTTAGAGATTCTCAAGGAGGAAGAAGCTAGATTTGTAGCTGAGAAGACAAATCTTAAGTCTAAAGCTTCTGATGTAAAGAAACCTTCAAGGCCTAAGGCAAAAGGCATTGTGATCAAGGAAAGCTCTGAGGCTTCGAAGCCTAAGACAAGATCACAAGTTGAAATTGATCCCAAGGATAAAGGGAAAGGAAAGATTGATGAACCAACAAAACTGGAGTTGAAGATTTCTCAAGTCCTGATGAAACCAGTGTGCAAAATGGTTCAAGTTTTTGATGATACAGCTGCTGAAGATGAAACTGTTGAAACTCTGAAAAGAAGGAAGATAACAGAAGAATGTAAGACAACCTGTGACATAACTCAAGTTGTTCAGAGTGAAGAATAGCAAGCTATAGAAGAAACAGCAAATCCTGATCAAGTCATCAAGACATCAACCTCTAACAAAGCTCAAGTTGATTTGAACAAATTGACAGTTACTGATAAGAGAAAACTCCAATGAAAGAATGTTAATCCATCAGATCCTAAGAAAAGTCAATTGTTATCTGATTTCATGAGTGTTGGATTGAAAGCCATAGAAGCAAGAGATAGAGCTGGATTAGGTTCTGAAGAAGCCAAAATCAAGACAGGAGTTGAAGTACTTACAAGAGATCCATTTTTATTGACTTACAAACCTCTTGAAGAAGTTACACATAAACACCTTGATAAGGTTATATCTGTTCAAGTGGTACTGGATGCTCATGATAAAAGTAATGTCAAAGAAAAGCTGATTTTGTTTCTTGAAGATGGAAGAACATATGGAATGTCAGAATCAGATGTGCTGAACAAATCTCTGAAAGAACTTCAATTCTTTCATTATCTTTTGGAGATAAAGTCTGAGATTACTAGGAGATGGTCAAATTTTATCATGAAGACCATAAGGGATAAAGCAAGAATTTTTGGATCAAGGGTTACATAATTCATTCCAAATATAGTTGAAGATGATGGAAGTGAAATTTCAATGAAGAAGGATTCTTCTAAAACTTAAAGTTATTCTGAAAGAGAAATGTCTGTGCTATAATGAAGACTCATCCAATCCCAGGGTAATCAGACTTGGTGATGGTTTGGAAAGAAATCACATCTCATCACTTAGGACTGCAATCTACCAGATTGGAAGTCAAGATGAAGAGATGAAGCAAGTCAAAGCTACATTAGCTCAAGTCCTGAGGAATGCAGAAGAGAAGCTGATATCAAACTTTATCAAGAATCACTTTGGATTCAGATTGACTCAGTAAAATTGGTAAAAGCTACAAGGACTGTAAGTTGTAGTTAGTTTTCTAAATAAACTCTCATTGCATTTGTACTTAAATATTTTTGACATCATCAAATTTATTAACTTGTACATTTTTCATAATTTACAAGTTGGGGGACATTGTTAGATATATTTGAGATGTCATGTCTAATCTGTTTTGTTTAGTTTCAGAACTTAATATCAAGACTTACTGGAAATCAGAACTTACTGAAGTCAGAACTTATATTAGAACTTAAGGCCGTCAGGATTTATATCAGTACTTAAGTGCGGATACTTCAGATAAGGAAAGCAGCTGATTTACAGGAAAGGATCGTGACTAAAACAATAGAAGATATGCATGAAGAGTTGGACAGTTAGAAGACTTGTAGAAGATAATATCTGATTGATATATTTTAGGAGACAGAATTATATTCCATATCGATTAGAAGATATCTTGTAACTATGTACTATATAAACACAACTTAGGGTTTACACTATATGTGTTATCATTCACGAGAAAGATTATAAATTATAACCTAGCAGCTCTTAGTGACATCACTGAGAGAGTAGTTTAACCTACTTTGTAACAGAGCTTATTATATTAAATAAACTTGATTACTGTTATATACATGTGTTGATAAATTAATTTGATTGTATAAACACTATATTCAACCCCCTTCTATAGTGTTGTGTGACCTAACAGGCTTTGATAGTCTGGGATACGCTAACCTAATGCTCGTTACATGGGTATTATTGTATAAATCTTTTGGGACCTCATTCATTGCACGATCAAATAAGTATTTTTGTTATGTGTTATGTGTTCAATAATAGCATGAATCCTTGTATAACTCTACTAGAAATAAGGTGTTGAGAGTCATTATGCATTTAACGTCTATTTTATTTATAAACGTGTGATTGTTTTGATGAAAGATAAGTTATAGTTATTGATCTAGTATCGAAAGTATTTCTGTTAAACATTCCACACACGCACGTTCTGGTTTGTGAGTTGATTTGTGAGATTTATTCGAACTCTGTTTTGAGTTATTGCATTCTTAGAGGCATTGGCTTATTCATTTAGTTATGGTTATTCTGAGGGGATCGATTGCATTATCATTTAGTTGCATTCACGTAGTTGCATTCATGCATTAGGTTTGTTTTATAGTTTTGAGTCTGTTTATTCTTGAGGACAAGCATCGATTCAAGTTTGGGGGTGTGATGAGTGGATTTTATATCTACTTGGAATGCTTCATTACAGGTTAAAGTTGGTGTTTTGGACTCAAGTTATTGGTATTTTTGATGTGTTTTTGTGTTATTGCAGTGTAGGCAGTAGTTGGAGGATGAAAGAAGCTTTTCAAAGAAATATGCTGAAAAGAGATCAGAATTGGAAGCCTTGGCCATTCTCAAGTTGTAGAGAATCTCGTTAGCTTTGCGTGGGCAGTTGAATCGCCTAATTCCGACGAACAGAACTCAAGATACTGCCAAAAGAAGAATTGTCAGAAAATTTTTAGAAGGCCAGCCAGAACAAGCGCGCTAGCGCTCCAGAAATCACTATTCAAGCACGGTCGCGGCCGAAAGTAGCGTGCCCGCGCCCTGTTTCTACACTAGAATCCTGATTTTAGTCGAAATTGAAGATTTTGAGAGTCCTGGTCATCTTGGAGCCTATAGATATCAATAAAAAGACATTTTTAACAACAAGGAGCAAGGGGAGAGCATAAAGAAGACCTAGAAGAGCATGAGATGGCTACGGAGAAGAAGACTTTTATATTCTTTAGTATAGTTGATACTTGGATACTTGTTTTTTATTTGTCTTTGAACCCTAGTACTCTTATATTGTTTATTATCATGCTTTCATTGGAACCCATGGTGACGATGAGTTCGGTTATGAACTAATCGTTATCGTGGGCTTCTAACGGATTTACTTATGGATTTCTTTAGTTAATTTGTTTCAATACCTTGGTGTATGGTGATTGATTTATATCCTAGTATTGGTTGTGCTTATTCGTCTTATGTGCGTAGCTAACATATAAGATACCGTGTTAATCTCTATTGAAGCTGTTAGGGCGAAAACACGCACTAATATTCACGCAAGTATACACGTTCGCAAGTAATATAGAATACTTTCTAGTTCGTTCCCTCAGAGACTCAGACTAAATTATTGTCTAATTAAACTCACTCACCAATGTATGATTACTTCTCAATGTTAAATTAATAACACTTAAAATTGTTGATTAAATATTAAATATAATTAACTACTCAATTAACCACTTAACTAACACTTCAATTTATCAATAATTAAACACTCATGAGATCACAACTTCATTATTACTTCCTTCTATAGCCATTGTTATTACCCTTAGCATGTGACAGTGATGATATTAATCGAATAACACGAAACTGATAAAAGCCAACTTTCATTGTACTAATACCATTCTACCAAGCATCCACAATTAAGATAGAAGTTGAATAGTCATCAATTATGTTGAGTTCCTATATGTCTACAGAAATTGACAACACAACGATTTAAGCACAAGTTATCCCTTTTGATTACATAGGGCAAATAAAACTGTTAGAGTTACCCACTAATCATGCTCAACGTACATGAACCTATGCTAGCATGGCAAGTTCTAAATCTCAAGATCCACCGTCGCTTCACAAAAGATTAACACCCTATCTTATATGTTCGCGACGCACATAAGACGAATACGCACAACCAATACTAGATATCATACAATCATTACACACTAAAGTATTAAACAATTAACTAAAGAATTCCATAATAAATCTGTTGCAACCCCATGATCACGATTAGCCCATAATAGAACTTATCGCCATCATGGGTTCATATGAAATCATGACAAACAAACACAAGAAAATAATAACTAAACTAATTATATTAAAACAGAGTACGCCACAAGAGTAAATAAGTCAAAGCAAGAAAACTAGCATCCAACGTTACAACGAAACAAGAATCACAAGAATATATGCTTCCTCTTCGTTGCAGTGTGCTAAATCGGTCTTCTTCCTTATCTCCTTCGCTTCTTGCGTAAAACACAATCTAAAACATAATCCCCTTAATACTCTCTGTGAAAACGTCTCAAATCTACCTATATAATAGTCCCATAAAACTCAGATTACATAGAAGTTGGAAGCCAAACAGAAGTAGAAGTCTAAAATAATTTATCTTTTCCCCCGACCCTGCGCGGCCGCTCAGCATAGCTGCGCGGGCGCGCAGGTTGCTGCGCGGCCGCTCAGCATTGCTGCGCGGGCGCGCAGGCCTCTACTGGAAAAAATCCAGGTTTGCTCCGTTTCTTCGCCGTAATCTGCCCATTCTTTTCCTCTCGCAATGGTGAACACATGCCAAGGCTTATTCTTGATGATTCCTCCCCCGAAATATAACTAATACCCTGAAATGCATAAATACTAGAAAAACGCATCAAATACACAAAATACTTGATTTCAAGACACCAATTTAAGCCATTTTAAGACGTTCTAAGTGGTATAAAATGCCACTTATCACACCCCCAAACTTAAATCGATGCTTGTCCTCAAGCGTCACAGACTCAAAAATAAATAAAAATATGCATGAATGCAATCTATATGAAAATGCAACGATCCCCCTTACTACAATTAACCAACCAAATTCTCACATCTCAACGAATGCAGTTAGACAACTAAAGATCAATAAACTCATGCAAACAGACATACAGCCAGAAACGTGGTGTGTGCAAATGCTTAACAGATATGCTTCGGAACTAGACCAATTACTATGACTAGACTATCCTCAAGGCAATCCTACGATTATACAAAGAATAAAAATTCTAGGCATAAAGTGATATACAATACTACAAGAACTCTGGAGCTTACTACGGAATCGTGCTTTTTATTTACAACTCAAATGCTTATTTGACCGTGCAATGAGTGAGGTCCACAAAAGACTTATACAATGGTATCCATGTAACGAGCGTTAGGTTAGCGGATCCCAGACTCTAAAAGCCTTAGGTCACTAGGCACAAAGTCCCCTAAGAACTTAATAACTCGAATACCAAAGAGCCCACTCTTGATCAATTATGCAAAAAATATATATATATATATATATTTTATAACTTCTGAGCAAGTGCGTTTCGCTCCATCTTGCTCAACCCTAGACTACTCGCAACATATGCGAGCCGGCTACTAGCCATTTGACGCCTAGCCACAACTAGCAACAACTTCCATACTTTTTTCTCCAAAATTTTTTCTTTTTTTCATGTCTTTATCACTAAGAACCTATAATCGAATTCTAAGCATAATAAGTAGATTGACCTTGAAAACAACCAAATTATAACAACAATCCAGCCCTTACGCACTCTTTAAGACTTAGTGGACTTACAATTGTTTCTAGCATGCTATCAACCTACACAACTTAATATCACTTTAATGCTATCAATACACTCGCATCAATATCACAATTCAGTCGATAACTTATTACAAAAGGGATCATGGTAAATGCATGAGCTACATGACATTCATAAAAAAAACTAAATGGCATAAATTATGCAACTATATGAACTAAACTATCATGAATATGCAACTAAATGACACACACACAATATTCCTTAACTACCACCCCCAAACTAAAAATCTTCACTGTCCTCAGTGAAAGTAGTAGAAAGGAACACAGGGTATACCTACTCGGAGTCATCATCATCATCACCCTCAGTGGGTGGAGTATCAGGCGGTGGGTATGCAGAGTCCTCACCAAAAACTGGCCACTGGATATCAGCTCCAAGGCCTCGAAAAGCAGTCCCTAACGCAAGGGTGAGCTCCTGAGCAAACCTGCTATGCGTCTCATACATGACATCCATCCGCCGTGAAAGCCTCCTATACTGGACATCACCCATCCCAGCACCCTCCTGAGCTCTCGACGAACCAGCCTCACCACGCCCTGGCCTAGCCATAGTAGCACCTCGTGCTGGACGCCCTCCTGGAAGACGATAACCCAGCCCATGCTCCTCAGGCTCACCACCGGTCCACTCCTGCATCCCATTCAGAGTGCCAGAATCTATCGGAGCTGCTGGCAACTGTAACTGCTCATGAGCCGGCCAGTTCACTCCCACTGCTCGGCATAGCTTCGTAACCGTGGATGCATAAGGGATGTTCATATGCTTTGCTCCCCTCAAAAACTTCAGAATTCCTTTGTAGATAAACTCACCAAGGTCCACATAGTATTCCTCATTCAGAATTCCCCACAATAACTGTGCTCTCTCAACTGTGACCTCGTGTACATGTGAAGAAGGCAAAATATTAGCACATATAAATGCATTCCATGCACGGGCATACCTGTTCATGGCGATCGCCGGAAAGTGACGATACTCATTTTTGGCTGGACTGCGGTTCCAAACTGTGCCCGGTCGACAGAGAGTCGCACAAATCAAATCCAAGTCAAAATCCTCAACAGTCTTTTCATTCCAGTTTTCCTCCTCGGGCTTCCTCTCTCGCTGTCCAATCACACGGTGAATCGCCGCAGGATGGTAATCAACCGTCAGCCCACGGACTACAGAAAACCCATTCTTTTCAGCCTTCGCGTTCGCGTAGAACTCGCGAACAACGCTCATCGGTACCGCTTCGGGTGACTCACAAAAAGCTATCCACCCCTTCTCTGCAATCATGGGCAACAACTCACCATCCCTCCCTGATGGTAAAAACCCCCTATCCTTTAGAATCGGCTTCCCCAACAGCCTAGTGTACTCCTCCTCCGCAGCTCTGTCAGTTAACCGAGGCCTTGCAGCAGTACCCCTCGATGAATCAGCAGTAGGAACTGTGCTGCTGCTGTCAATAGTGCATGCTCTCTTGGGTGCCATTGATTCGTGAATAAACGTGTGTAAGAACTGATTTTTGATGTTTTTAAGAGGGTTTAAGTGTAGGAAGTTTTGTGGGAGATATGTAGGATAGATGTATGTATATATAGGGAGTGGATTAGATTAGGGTTTGGGAATTAAGGGCTAAAATGATGGGGTAGTGGGAACAATTCGTGGGTTTATGGGTTAAAACTGTTTTTGTGTTTTTGTTTGTTTTTTTTTTCTGAACTGTAAAAAATTTTCTGGAACTCAACCCCTGCGCGGCCGCTCAACATTTCTGCACGGGCGCGCAGCAAGCTGCGCGGCCGCTCAGCATAGCTGCGCGGGCGCGCAGAGGGTCTCTGAAAAAAAAAATTTCAGCCCCAGTTTTCTGATTTTTTTGTGTTTTTGGATAGGTTATTAACTTCTAAGGGTTCTTGTAACAACAATTCATGGGTTGCCTCCCACGCAGCGCTTCTTTTTCGTCATTAGCTTGACGTTCCGTACCTTTCTCAAGTAGTCAACAAAATGGCACTAACCACCTCTCGGTTTGCCATGTCCCCATAGTAGTGCTTCAACCGCTGACCGTTAACCTTGAATGCTTGGTCCGAATCATTCTCAAAAATTTCCACCGCTCCATGTGGAAACACAGTTTTGACAATAAAAGGTCCAGACCACCTTGATTTCAACTTCCCAGGAAAAAGTCGGAGCCGAGAGTTGAATAAAAGAACTTGTTGCCCTGGCACAAATAACTTAGGATGTAGCTTCCTATCGTGCCACCTCTTCACCTTTTCCTTATACATTTTGTTATTCTCGTACGCTTGAAGTCGAAATTCATCAAGTTCATTAAGCTGAAGCATTCTTTTCTTACCAGCTGCATCTAAATCCAGGTTCAATTTCTTCAATGCCCAGTAGGCCTTATGCTCAAGCTCCGCTGGTAGATGACATCCCTTACCGTACACCAACTGAAACGGTGACATCCCAAGTGGAGTTTTGTATGCTATTCTGTAAGCCCAAACAGCTTCATCGAGCTTTAAAGACCAATCCTTCCTTGACGGACAAACAACCTTCTCTAGAATGCGCTTTATCTCTCTGTTAGACACTTCCGCTTGACCATTTGTTTGCGGATGATAGGCAGTAGCTACTCGATGATTCACATTATAACGCTGCATCATAGAAGTGAACTTACGGTTGCAAAAATGTGATCCTTCATCACTTATGATTACCCGAGGTGTTCCAAACCTTGTGAAAATTTGTTATGAAGAAAATTTAGCACTACCTTTGCATCATTTGTCGGTAAAGCTTTAACTTCGACCCATTTTGAGACATAATCGACTGCCAGCAAGATGTACTGATTATTACAAGACGCGATAAAAGGCCCCATGAAATCGATTCCCCACACATCAAAGACCTCGACTTCAAGCATCACATTTAATGGCATCTCATCCTTCCTTGACAAATTTCCCACTCTTTGGCAACGATCACACCTTAAAACAAACTGATGAGCATCCTTGAACAAAGTAGGCCAGAAAAAACCTGCTTACAGAATACGAGCTGCCATCTTCTCACCTCCATAGTGTCCACCATAAACTGTGGAATGGCAGTCTCGTAATATCCCCTCCGTCTCACAGAAAGGGATACATCTCCTGATGATCTGGTCAGCTCCCTGTCTAAACAAATATGGTTCATCCCACATATACCACTTCACCTCATGCAGAAACTTCTTCTTTTGAGCGGATGTCAAATTAAGAGGCATTATATTGCTGACAAGATAGTTTACAATATCTGCAAACCATGGTTCTTCCTCCTGAATTGCAAACAACTTCTCATCCGGAAAAGATTCATTGATTAACGTCCTATCTTGTGAAGTAGAATCGGGATTCTCCAACCTAGAGAGATGGTCAGCTACTTGATTCTCAGTACCTTTTCTATCTTTGATCTCTAACTCAAATTCCTGAAGTAAAAGCACCCAACGAATGAGTCTCGGCTTCGAATCCTTCTTAGAAACCAGATAGCGAATAGCTGCATGATCAGTGAATACTGTTACTTTCGTACCAAGCAGATAAGATCGAAATTTCTCAAAGCCAAGGACTATAGCCAAAAGCTCCTTCTCAGTAGTGGTGTAGTTCAATTGGGCACCATTTAAAGTCTTACTCGCATAGTAGACCACATGGAAGAGATTTTTCTTGCGCTGTCCCAGAACTGCACCTACCGCATAATCACTCGCATCACACATCATCTCAAACGGTTCTGTCCAATCTGGTGCTGTAATAACTGGTGCAGTGATCAAACTCTTCTTGAGAGTCTCGAATGCTGCCAAACATTCATCATCAAATTTGAACGGCACATCTTTCTTAAGCAAATTGCATAACGGCTTAGATATCTTTGAAAAGTCCTTGATGAATCACCGATAAAAACCCGCATGACCAAGAAAACTACGGATTCCTTTCACAGAATTAGGTGGGGGAAGATTTTCAATGACTCCCACCTTGGCCTTGTCCACCTCCAGACCCTTGCTAGAGACCTTATGCCCAAGGATAATGCCTTCACGCACCATAAAATGACATTTCTCCCAATTAAGCACCAAATTAGTTTCCACGCATCTTTTGAGTACGGCGCGCAGATTATTCAAACATTCATCATATGAGTGTCCAAAGACGGAGAAGTCATCCATGAACACTTCGACGTTATTTCCAATTATGTCAGAGAATATAGCCATCATACATCTCTGAAAAGTGGCCGGGGCGCCACATAACCCAAACGAAACTCTGCGAAAAGCAAATGTGCCAAATGGACAAGTGAAGGTAGTCTTTTCCTGATCCTCTGGTGCAATACAAATATGATTATACCCGGAATAACCATCCAGAAGACAAAAATACTCATGACCCGCTAATCTGTCAAGCATTTGATCAATAAATGGAAGGGGGAAGTGATCCTTCCTTGTGGCTTTGTTCAATTTTCTATAATCCATGCATACTCTCCATCCTGTAACTGTTCGAGTAGGGATGAGCTCATTCTTTTCATTTGCGACCACAGTGATACCTCCCTTCTTAGGTACACATTGTACGGGGCTCACCCACGAGCTGTCAGAAATAGGATAAATGATGCCTGCATCTAGCCATTTCAGAATTTCTTTCTTCACCACCTCCTTCATGATGGGATTCAGTCTTCGCTGCTGTTCCACAGTTGGCTTACTACCTTCCTCTAGCAGAATTTTATGCATACAATATAAAGGACTTATCCCCTTGATGTCTGCTATGGTCCATCCTATAGCCGATTTGAATTCTCTCAAAATCCTTAAGAGCTTGTCTTCCTCACTACCTGAAACGTCAGATGAAATAATAATAGGTAACGTAGATGAATCACCTAAAAAAGCATACCTCAAGTGTTCAGGTAATGGTTTGAGCTCCAAGGTAGGTGCTTCCTCTATTGATGGTTTGAGCTTCCCTTCAGCATTCTTAAGGTCAGAAGTACCAAGAGATTCAAATGGTATGTCCAGCTTTCGCTTCCATGGATAAGCGTTCAGATATTGTAATTGCTCGTTGCTATCTTCATCATCGCTGTCAAAATCCCCCAATAAGGCCTTTTCCAATACATCAGACATTAGCATGTGATCGAGTTCCGAAGTAACCGCAGTATCAATCACATCCACTTTTAAGCACTCCTCATCTTCTGTAGGGAATTTCATTGCCTTGAATACATTGAAGGTCACATCCTGATCTTGGACCCGCATAGTAAGTTCACCTTTTTGCACATCTATCAAGGTACGGCCAGTAGCCAAGAAAGGCCTTTCCAAGATTATGGGAATCTTCTTATCTTCCTCAAAATCCAGAATAACAAAATCTGCTGGAAAGAAGAGCTTATCCACTTTGACGAGCACATCCTCAACTATGCCCCTTGGGTAAGTAATGGAACGGTCCGCCAATTGTAGCGACATGTATGTGGGTTTTGGATCAGGCAGATCCAGCTTTTTAAAGATCGACAACGGCATCAGATTAATGCTTGCTCCCAAATCACAAAGGCACTTGTCAAAAGTTAGATTGCCAATTGTGCAAGGAATGGTGAAGCTTCCTGGATCTTTCAGTTTTGGTGGTAACTTTTGTTGCAGAACAGCGCTGCATTCTTCCGTGAGCGCAACAGTTTCAAGGTCATCCAGTTTCACCTTCCTTGAAAGAATAGTCTTCATAAACTTCGCATAACTAGGCATTTGTTCCAGAGCCTCAGCGAAAGGTATATTGATGTGAAGTTTCTTGAACACCTCCAGAAACTTCCCGAACTGTCTATCCAGCTTTTGTTGCTGCAATCTCTTAGGAAAAGGTGGTGGAGGATAGAGTTGTTTCTCCCCTGTATTAGCCTCAGGCAGAGTGTGTTCAGCAGTAGTCTTCCTTGGTTCCGCCGCTTTCTCCTTTTGCTTAGATTCTTCTTCTCTAATTTCAGCTTCTACTTCTTTTGCCTTTTCAGCCTCAGCTACTTTTCCAGACCTTAAGGTAATAGCCTTGACTTGCTCTTTAGCTTCCTTCCTTCCTGGTACTTCCGTGTTACTGGGAAGAGTGCCAGGTTGACGATTGAGCACTGCATTGGCTAATTGACCGATTTGATTTTCCAAGGTCTTGATAGAAACCGCCTGACTCTTGTACAACAACTTAAGTTCCTCAAAATTAGCACTAGTAGGTGCAGCTGCACTTCCCTGTTGAGGATATGATTGTCTTGTAGCATACTGCTGTGGTTGCTGGAATCCAGGTGGGTTAAACTGTTTACTCACTCCTTGCTGATATGGTGGCTGAATAGCATTCTGATTATTCCCCCAGCTGAAATTTGGATGATTTCTGTTATTAGGATGATAGGTCGCTGGCACAGGCTGCTGTTGTCGCTGATAATTATTCACATACTGAACAGATTCGTTGACAAGAGAACACTGATCCGTAGCATGAGAACCTGCACAAAGCTCACAAACCATAGCTATTTGATTAACTCCATACGTAGCCAGAGAATCAACCTTCATTGATAGCGCTTGGAGCTGGGCTGCAATAGCGGTGGCTGCATCAACTTCCAGAATACCTGCGACCTTGCCTGACGTCATCCTCTGAGTTGGGTTTTGATGCTCATTTGCAGCCATCGTCTCTATAAGATTATACGCCTCAGTATAGCTTTTAGCCCATAAGGCTCCTCCAGCTGCTGCATCGAGCATGGGCCGAGATTGGGCCCCCAAACCATTATAAAAACCAGTGATCACCATCCAATCCGGCATTCCATGATGTGGACATTTTCTCAACATTTCCTTGTAGCGTTCCCAAGCCTCACACATAGATTCTGTAGGTTGCTGCACAAACTGAGTAAGAGCACACCTCATAGCAGCAGTCTTTGCCATTGGATAAAACTTCACCAGAAACTTTTGCGCAAGATCTTGCCACGTAGTGATGGACCCAGCTGGTTCAGAATGTAACCAGTCTTTAGCCTTATCCCTCAGTGAGAATGGGAAAAGCCTCAACTTGATAGCCTCATCAGTCACGCCATTATACTTAAAAGTGCTGCAGATCTCGATAAAATTCCTTATGTGCATGTTGGGGTCTTCAGTTGCCGCTCCTCCAAAAGAAACAGAATTCTGCACCATCTGAATAGTGCCCGGCTTGATTTCAAAGGTGTTAGCTTGAATAGCCGGATGAAGGATGCTTGACTGAATGTCATCAATTTTAGGCCGAGAAAAATCCATAAGAGCTGGATCAGCTTGAACAATACGATCTCCCATGTTTACTGGTTCTTTCTGCTCAGTTCCTGAATCCGAATCCTCAAAATCTAACTTCTCCGGAATATCAAGAACTTCGTCTGTCTCCTCAGCTATATCTAAAGTCCTCTTGCGAGCACGAGAACGAGTTTGCATAAAAGCTTGCTAAAGTACCTGAAACACAACCGAAAAGAGTAAGTAACTACTACGTCCTAATCACTGAGTCCTAATGACCAATGATGGTAAGTACATAAACTAAACAAATACGCCGAGTCCCCGGCAGCGGCGCCAAAAACTTGTTAGGGCGAAAACACGCACTAATATTCACGCAAGTATACGCGTTCGCAAGTAATATAGAATACTTTCTAGTTCGTTCCCTCAGAGACTCAGACTAAATTATTGTCTAATTAAACTCACTCACCAATGTATGATTACTTCTCAATGTTAAGATAATAACACTTAAAATTGTTGATTAAATATTAAATATAATTAACTACTCAATTAACCACTTAACTAACACTTCAATTTATCAATAATAAAACACTCATGAGATCACAACTTCATTATTACTTCCTTCTATAGCCATTGTTATTAACCTTAACATGTGACAGTGATGATATTAATCGAATAACACGAAACTGATAAAAACCAACTTTCATTGTACTAATACCATTCTACCAAGCATCCACAATTAAGATAGAAGTTGAATAGTCATCAATTATGTTGAGTTCCTATATATCTACAGAAATTGACAACACAACGATTTAAGCACAAGTTATCCCTTTTGATTACACAGGGCAAATAAAACTGTTAGAGTTACCCACTAATCATGCTCAACGTACATGAACCTATGCTAGCATGGCAAGTTCTAAATCTCAAGATCCACCGTCGCTTCACAAGAGATTAACACCCTATCTTATATGTTCGCGACGCACATAAGACGAATACGCACAACCAATACTAGATATCATACAATCATCACACACTAAAGTATTAAACAATTAACTAAAGAATTCCATAATAAATCTGTTGCAACCCCATGATCACGATTAGCCCATAATAGAACTTATCGCCATCATGGGTTCATATGAAATCATGACAAACAAACACAAGAAAATAATAACTAAACTAATTATATTAAAACAGAGTACGTCACAAGAGTAAATAAGTCAAAGCAAGAAAACTAGCATCCAACGTTACAACGAAACAAGAATCACAAGAATATATGCTTCCTCTTCGTTGCAGTGTGCTAAATCGGTCTTCTTCCTTATCTCCTTCGCTTCTTGCGTAAAACACAATCTAAAACATAATCCCCTTAATACTCTCTGTGAAAACGTCTCAAATCTACCTATATAATAGTCCCATAAAACTCAGATTACATAGAAGTTGGAATCCAAACAGAAGTAGAAGTTTAAAATAATTTATCTTTTCCCCCGACCCTGCGCGGCCGCTCAGCATAGCTGCGCGGGCGCGCAGGCCTCTACTGGAAAAAATCCAGGTTTGTTCCGTTTCTTCGCCGTAATCTGCCCATTCCTTTCCTCTCGCAATGGTGAACACATGCCAAGGCTTATTCTTGATGATTCCTCCCCCGAAATGCAACTAATACCCTGAAATGCATAAATACTAGAAAAACGCATCAAATACACAAAATACTTGATTTTAAGACACCAATTTAAGCCATTTTAAGACGTTCTAAGTGGTATAAAATGCCACTTATCAGAAGCGAAAGTGAATATAGAGGTTTAGAACTTTCCATGCTAGTATAGGTTCATGTATAATTATTATGCATGATTCGTAGGTAATTTTAACCATCTTACTTGCCCTATGTAATCACGATAGATAACTTGTTCATTAAACCTTTATGTTGTCAAATTCTATAGACATATAGGGTCTCAACATAATTGGTATTTATTCAGCTTCTATCTCTTTTATGGATGTCAGGTAGTAGGGTATTCGTACAACAAAAGTTGGCGTTTACTAGTTTCATGTTATCTGATTAGTTGTCATCACCATTACATGCTAAGGTTAAGAATAATGACTTTGAATGAAGTAGTAATGAAGTTAGAATTCCATGTTTGTCTCATATAATTAATTCAACCTTTTAATCTCTTAGTTATTTGCATGTTAGTTTAATCTTAGTTATAATCAATTTCAACTATTTAATTGTCTTAGCATTGAACAATAACCATACCATTGTTGAATAAGTGCATAAATTGAAATTAATCTAAACCGGTCTCTGTGTAAACGAATCTGATTGATATCTTTTACAACTTGCGAATGCCTATACTTACGTGTAATTTTAGAGCATGCTTTTCACCCTAACAGTTATTATATTGTAATCAACTAATTACCCAAGTGTTAGAATAATTTTATTCTATATGAATATCGAATTATATAGGTTTAGTCATCCAAAATAAAGAAAGAAGTATGTAACTCAATACTTGATTTTATCATAATTTAACCAAATGAGCTTCTAGCTCAATTGGTTGAAGTCATATGTTTGTTATAAGTGTAAAGTTAACATATCGAAATGAGTTATTCAATCAAGTCTCGAATCATTATGTCTTATATAAATATTAAAATAAATATAAATTTTAATGTCAGGAAAGACACCTCGTGTAAATAAATAAGTTCTAACTCAATACTTAATGTTATAAAAGTTTAACCAAAAGTGTCTCTAGCTCAAGTGGTTGATGTGTTTAATTTGCAAATAGTTGGCATAGATTCGATTCCTATCAGTAACAACTATTTTTGATATTTATTAAAATATATGGCAAAACAGTAATTTCAAATAAAATGTTTCCCTAAAAACTTGATGTTGCAGATTATAAAGATAACAAATTTTATATAAATATTAAAATAAATATAAAATTTAATGTAAGGCAAGACATCTCGTGTAAATAAATAAGTTCTAACTCAATACTTAATGTTATAAAAGTATAACTAAAAGTGTCTCTATCTCAAGTGATTGATGTGTTTAATTTGCAAATAGTTGGCATAGGTTCGATTCCTATCAACAACAACTATTTTTGATATTTATTAAAATACACGGGCACAACAATAATTTCGAATAAAATGTTTCCCCAAAAACTTGATGTTGAAGTATTATAAAGATAATAGATTATTAACGACTGCTTTGGGACAAAAGAAAAAAAATGTTCATTTGTAATATTGAATATAACTTTCTAATCAGTTGATAAGGCATTCTTGGGATCAAATTTAATCAAAATTGATCTCATCTAGATAATTGATATCTTCATTCAAATTGTATGAACAAATCACTTGAGGTCAGGATAGTGCTAAAATAGGGACAAAAAACTGTCTTTGAGATACTATGGTATATAAAAAGTTAGTACTAATACTAGAAAGATGAGAGATCGGTAAGTAGAGTCTTTGTCCAAATGTGTGACTTACTGACGACCTCTAATCACAATGAAGCGGAATTAATACTTTTAACAATTTGTCTACATGTGCTTCAAGAGCCTTTTTTTCTTCTTGAAAGCTTTGAGTCGATTTTCGAAGAGGCCGTAATTCGAGCAGAGTTTAATTGAGAAAACTTGTTTAATTCTAAACTGTTTAAACCAAAAACGCTTTTACGGACAACAATTTTTAAAATTTACCAAATACCTTTATAACAGTTTTTTAGCAAAAAACTGCTGTAATTATCTGCAACAGTAATACCAACATGACCTAAATGGAATACATTCAAATTTTAATAGAATTTTTAGAATTCATATTGAATGCCTCTGGATTTTAAACGCTTTTTTCAATATCTAATTAAATACCATGAGTTTTAAAAATCCTTAAAAATCTTTTAAAATATTGATGAAATACACCCCACTTAATCTTTAAAAATACTTAATGTAAAATATAACCGAAACGTTTTGTGATAAAATCCTCCTTTTGTATATTTCTTTTCGTGTAGCTAATGGACAGCAAGTCGAGTTGAACGGCCGCTTATTCCCCATCTTAAAACACTGATGTTAATTTATTTGTTTGGCTAAACCAAACTCTTAATTAACACATACTCCATTTTGAGCATTTGAACTTGTAAATTCAAATTTCGAATTCGTATGTGATGATAGAAGTAATTAAAACAAAACCTTAAATGGTTACCATTTCAACTGACATTAACCTAAATTTTCAAAAATCGAATCTGCATTAAATAATTAAGTTACCAAACCATATCAATTTAACAACATTTACCATTTTTGCGGATAAAATTGAAAATAAAGTGTTCGATTTTCCAGTATTACACAACTCCCAAGTCCCAACCTAAGAGATAAACACACAACTTACCAAACACCTCCCATTCTTGTCTTTTGTCCCAAAATTTCAACAATCTCTATCCATCCCCTAACAACAATGACGCTACTCAATAACATAAATACAAACATTTTCCACAACAATTTAAAGTGAAAATAACCCCCTAGGGTTTATATAAATAAATGCTCTCAAAACTCAAAACACACAACAATGGGTGTTACATCTCCAGAAAGTGCCTCTTGTAGAACAAAAAACGCTCGTGTAGAAGTCACATCTGAAGAAGAAGGCTTCACTGGTGCTTGGTTTCTTGCTAAAATCATTGACCCATATCCCAGAAAAAAGCCTAATCATGTTTATGTTCAGTATGAAACTCTTTTGGATGAGAAATCATCGAAGCCCCTGAAGGAATTTGTGAGTTCCAGTCTTGTTAGGCCCATTCCTCCGAAAGAACCCGAAAAGGTTGAAGGGTTTAAGCTTAATGATGTTGTGGATGCTTTTTATAAAGATGGGTGGTGGACTGGGATGATTACTAATGTGTTTGAGGAGAATTCGAGGTTTGAGGTGACGTTTACGAACCCGCCTGATTTGATTGTTTTTCGAGCTGAGGATTTACGGGTTCATCGCGATTGGGTCCGAGGGAAATGGATTCGGCCGAAGAAGAAACAGGTATTGTTTATTTCTGTAATTGGATTATTTTACTGTGTTTTGTTTGTGTTTTTGTAATTTTATGGAATGATTGATGTTAAGGAAAATTAATAATTATGCACTGCTTTTGGAACCGGTTGAACTGGACCGGTTTAAGATACTTTTGTGTGTAGATATGCAATATTGATGATGCACTACTTTTGGAACTGGTTGAACCGGACCGGTTTAAGAGATATTTGTGTGTGTATATGCAGTTATTGATGTTCGTATTAAGGGAAATTAATACTTATCCACTGCTTTTGAAATCGGTGGAACTGGACCTGTCTAAGATATGAGGAAATATAGGTAGAAAAATTAGAAGTGTGTGGTTGGATTAAAGATTATTGATTGATTTTGTGATTTGTTAAGGTTTAAAATTCAAATTGAACTAGAGCCACCCATTTTTATGACTAATCCGGTTTTACACAAACAGGTTGATTTTGGTTAAATAAGAAACTAAACTGATTCCACTGAGTTGGTTTGAGGACGTACATGTAAATGTGAATGTTGGGGAACCTTTTTTATATTTCTTTTCTTTTAGTCTTGAAAGACTTAATATTTGTAACCAGTCAAGTGCATAATAGAATAGAATGTTGACTAAGCGATGTGTGTGTGAGTATGTAGAGGATTTAAATGTGAACCTACGGATACTGAGAAATTTGAGAATTAGTCTCAAAATTCTTAAAGTGTTAAGTATTGAAATAAAAGGAAGTAAATGTACCTTATTTTGGAATAGTGGTGCTTCAAAGGATCCATTACACTAATGAAATGAACTTGAGTTATGTAAAAGGGACAACCCCTCTTTTGAGAATGAAGAGTTCTTAATGTGGATAACAACATAAATGAAAGGGAATTAATTTAATGAATTGAAAGTGATGTATACACAAGTAGTTTTATTAAAACATGAGTGTAAACATTTAATTATTGTGTCCTATGGCTATTATGGAGAATATTAGATCATGTTATGTGATAACCATAGTTACAAATTTCACAGATTCTTACCTTTTTTGCTCATAAAGGTTATTATTCTGAGCCAGACCATGTAGAGATGTCTATAAACAAGAACTAACTTTTTTTTTTGTTAAGTAATAGTTGTATTAATACAGCATGAAAATAATATAATTAATAATGTAAATTATTCCGGGTTGCTTTTGAAATATGTAATAATATAATTAAGAAAATAGGCAGTATGTGTTTTATTAAATACTATAAATGATCTAACATAAATGAAGATAATTATTGTTGAACGGTATATATATTATCTTTAAAATCATTAGCAGTAGTATATATTAGTCTAAAGTAGTTTCATTTATTAAATAATGGTGGAGGGTTAGTTTAGCTGAGTAGTTCCATTGGAAATCAGGTACAATTTTTTAGAATTTATTCCATGTTCTTATTGTTTAAGAAGTTAGCTTCCATTTTTCTTCAAGCCTTTTATGCTTGAAATCGAGATTCTTCCACTTGTCAGGATTGTGATCCAAACGTTTTTGAGAAAAAATCATTGGGCTAAAATCACCTAAGCCTATGTTTCAATTTTTTTTATTTCACTAGTCCATATTTCTTATTGTCTCGAACTACAATGTCCAACAGTCCATCCTAATATCAAGCCCATATTTGTTTTAAGCCCATTTTATAAATAAAAGAGAACTTAAAGACGAGCCCATTTTATAACGCTTCTTTTTCATAACTCGACAAACGCCCACTTGCGCATTGGGTGCTAAATAAAAACGGCCTTAACAGCCCATAGCCCATCTTAAGCTCCTTCTATAAATAAAAAAAACCCTAGGGCCAACCCTTAACTTATAACACAACTTTCACCTATCTCATAATGCCGCCGCGATGAGAAGTTTTCAGTGAGATTTTCACCGAGTTTGGCCGTTTCACACCGATTTAAGTGACATTAGGTAATATTTTCTCTTCGTGTCCTCATGCTTTCTTTCTACTCTGGTTCATGTGTATAGATCAAGTATACATATTTGGTTAATTATTTATTAGTTATCTGTATATTCAATTTCATTTTCGTTAACTGTATCGGAATGCCATATCTATAACAAAATTAACATGTTTTAATCTTTATTACTTGTTAGTTCTTCAAATTTGAAGAATTAATCACTCTTCTTCATTACATGCCAATCAAATTATTTAAATGTTCTTTTGTCAAATTTGTGCCCATGTTAATAGTCGCTAATACGTTCACAAAAGAATTATTTTGCTCAATTAGTGCAGGCTATCCAAAGCTTGTAAGCATGAGACACCCAAAGTTTAGATTCCATAAGTTGATTTTTTTTTAATCGAGTGTATGCATTATTTTATTTTTTATTAGTTGGTCTATTCAGTAAATAAATGAAAGTTAAATCCTCTATACAATAATAATTATCGCTTTGATTATTTGCAAGTATAAGGTGTGAAGAAAGGCGCTTCTGTTACTCATTTTTACAAGCTTTCGTTACTCATTTTTACATTTTTTTTCAGTTAAATTTCAAAGCTGTACTTCCATTCAAAAAACAAAATTTAGAAATAAATATGGAGATTTGTTTTACACCTTAAAATAAGTGAAAATTAATAATTTTTTAATTATTTTAATTTACACATATCAGTATATATAACCTAAGTAAAAGAAAATGATAAAATTTTTGGGAATAATGGATAATATTCGGTATTGTATCAACAGATACATTCATTAGGAAATAATCAAAATTTTAAATATTTATTGATTCATACAAAGTAATAAATTAATGTTTCTCAGTTATACATTATTAATGAGGATTAATATTTGTTATTCAGGAATAGTATCTATGATTGTCTAGGTATATTATAGTTATATTAGGATTGGTTACAAGAGATATTTTTTAGATTTGTACTTGTGTGGTAGATTTGTTGTTATATGGTCATGGTCTTGAGAAGGAAACACCTCCTTTATGTCTCAATCGTAATAAAAGAAAATATTAATACAAAAGTACTTACCTAGTATGACTAAAACATCTAATCAGTTGTAATTAATTTATCATTAATATTATTCTGTATACGCATAAAAGTTCAATAGCACATTATTAAGGTTTGGAATGTTTTTTATTTTTTAATATTTTTCATACTTGATAACTACGCTGTACTAAGTTATGTAGTTTTGATTGTTTTAAACTTAATATTTTTGACCCATGCCCCTCACATGCGAAACTAAAGTAAATCTCCTTTCAGATCAAACTTGCAAAACTAAAAAATCAACTATTTTAGATTTGGTTACTCCCAATATATATATATATAATATATATATAAACCCACAACCTGATTCAAATATTGTAAAATGTGAAAAGTTTCATCCGTGCTTCATATTAATTATTCTCTTATTGTATGCAAAGAATAAAGATTAATATTTTTCACTTATACATAATTCTACCTAATTACTTTTCGTGTGGTTGATAATACCATTATACCATTATAATTATTATTTATACGTAATTCTACCTAATAACACTTCATGTAATTGAATATAGATTTGTAAAATATAACCAATAATAATATTTATTTAAACGTAATTCTACTTGGTCATGCGATTGAAATGTTATTTTAATTTTTTTAATATATGTAATTTTTAGGCTACCCTTTGTACATGCTTAATGTATATACTCCTGTTTCTAATTTAATGAGCTCATCTGTGACATTAGATTCTCAGATTAGCTTTATAACTTTTATGTGTAATCAAAGTATGTATTTATATTATTTTATGATCCTCAACCGCATGAAATTTTTTCACTTATTTAGGTTTTAAGATGAATAAAAATTAAATTTAGTTTACGTGCCCAGTTTGGTTTGACTTTTGCTTCCAACGTGTTGTGGGTTATTTTCCGTGACAGCCTCTTGACTCTCTTGAGTAGGGTTAAGGTAGTGTACATCCTACCTTTCTTTCTCGCTTCTTTGAGCAGGACTTTGCTTTACCTTTATACTAAGATTGAATGTATTAATTAATATAATATATGTAAAGATATATACAATATATTAAAGTATGTGAAAGTTAAATTTTTTCAAGAGAGCGCGAATCACAGGCTTAAAACTAGTGTATATATAATATTCAACAATTGTTGTCAATTCCCTTGTCCTCCTTTTGTCCACAATATCTCCTCTCCTTTTAAAAAATTGGATCACCCTATAAGGAAGAATTTATATTCGTGGGAACCCTAAACACGAGGTTCATTAAATGTATAAAATAGCATCCATTGCAAATTTGGTTTCATGATTCAGAAAAAGTCGAGGATAAACCATTGTGCCATTGGAATCCTTTTGCTTAATGTCTTAAATAGGAATGAGTAAGCACATTAGCTTTCATGATTGCTTTTCATAAACTGGAATCATCACATCTAACCTATAGAGATCCTCTTAGAGGTCGTTTGGGTGAGCTTAAAAGAATGACTTATGGCTTAAATTTACAAGTTATGGGTGAATAGTAAAAATTTCGCGTTGATATTTGTTTGGGAAATGCATTGTTCTGTACAACTTATGAGTTATTAAAAATGGAAAATAAAAATATAATCATTAATTTGAAAATGTGAATGATGATATTAACTTCTATCAAACAAACAAAAATAAAGTAGTTCAAAACAGTACCTCCTACCAACTTTTGACTTAAAGCTGATTTTTTAACTTCAAGTCATTTTTTAACTTATTACACTATCATACATTTTTTAGCTTAAAGTAAAAAATGGCTTGAAGTCACTGGCTTAAATGATAGCCATTGGCCTCTTGGTCGTTGTCAGGCTTAGTTGTTGTCAGGTTAGCCTGCATTGATACTAAAAATGAGCATGTGTGAATTAGAGGTGTTAGTAGTGATGTGCTGTGTTCTGTGTAGTACGTAGGTGTTATGTCTGTGTTGCTTAAGTAAGGCTACAAGTGGCTTTTACCGTTTATTTACTGTTCAGTCAGTGTTGTCTATAGATACTTGTACTGTGTGTGAATGTTATATTGAATATCAGATATTGGAAACTTTTCCACCAAGCTTCATTCTCTCTCTATGACAACTTTTTCTCTCTAAGGTTTCTAGCTTAGAACTCTTGTTTCTCTCTCATTTCTGCCTAAATCTCTCTGAATCCCTCTGTTTCTCTGCTAACCTCTTATTTCTGCACTTATAAACCAGAAAATACCAAAAATACATCTAAAAACACACAAACATTCATGGAGAACCTGACAGTTCACAACAAATACTAATTCAATTTTCTGATTGTGATGTTCCTTTTTCTGTTTTTTTAATAAAGAGATCAACGGGGATGCTTTTTAGCAAAGGGAAACAGGTAGAAGTTTCTCTTGCGGAAGTTGAGAATACTGAAGTTTGGTTCCCAGCAATCGTACTGGAAGACACAGGAAACGGCTCTTTCTTGGTAGAGTATCAGTGCCTTGGGAAAAATGGTGAACATGACTCTGTGAAGGTGAAAGTTGATTCTTTACATATTCGGCCTTCTCCTCCTCAGTTGAAGGGCAAAAATTATGATGTGCAAGAGAAGGTGGATGCCTACCTTGAGTTGGGTTGGTGGACTGGAGTAATAACCAAAAAACTTCCTGATAATAAGTATAATATTTTCTTCAAGGAAACGAACAAAGAGAGGTTAGTGAATCAGTCAGACATAAGACCACACATGGAGTGGAAAGAGGGGAATTGGTTTAATACATCCCAGGTATGACCTCTTTTCCCTCTCCTGGAAAGTATATACTCATCAATCACTATATTTATCTGTTAAATGTACTTTTCTGGCTGTAGATTTTTGTCATTGTCGCGATCATCCTTCTGTTTTAAAATTTTAAGATGTTACTGTCTAGTTTTTATTATTTTGTTGTAATTTTGTATTGTCTTTGCCGGTTGTATCTAAATATTCCAAGTTGATTGCACTGCTGTCTCAGGATGTACCTGCCTCACTAGTCTCACCAGATAGTGTGGGTGCACTAAAGGGAATTCCTGAAAATAGAACTTCTGATTCCTTAAATACTCTGGACATAAGAGTGGAGTGGGAACCTCCTAGTTTAAAAGCACCTACAACATCCGAAAACGAAAAAGTGAAGCTGGTGAATGCTGTTTCTGAAGAGAGCAGCAAAAAGATGCAACATGCAAATAATTCCGACCTTCGACTTCTCCCAACAGATCATGTGAATCTATCTTCAGTGAACCCTTTAGATGAAGGCATACATTTAACTTCTACATCAATCAATGGCGGTGCTAGAACCAATAACTTAAAACAGTCCATGGTTGATTTGCCATCAGAGAACTTCTCGCAAGGAAAGAGAGCTGTAAGTGAGATATTTTTTCATCGAATATTTTCTATGTGGTTTCCTTTTTTTTTTTTAATTCATTTGAGACGGAGATGTTATATTGATTGTAATTTGTTTGTGAAGAACTAGCAAATGCATTGAAGGTGAAATATCGTTGCAAATATTGTCATCAAGCTAAACTTCAGTATATGAGTTTATCTTGGGCTTATCAATAATCTAAATTTCTCATTCAAGTATTTGATTCTTCCTTTCAAAATAATTTCATCTTATGGTAAGGAGTCACCAGTTCTCGGATACAGAGTTCTCTGTTTACTGTTTCTTCTTGTACCTGCAAGATATCATTCGCAAGTTCTAGTTTACCGCTTCCGCATCAAAGTCTTGTTAGTGCCTAGGAAAACTCTTCACTATATATGAAATAATAATTGTAAAACATAACCTCCCTATCTAGGAGTTCCTCTAACTTACCAGAGATCATTCCCAGTTTAAACTGTTGTGATTAATTGTAGAGAGATAAATCATTTGACATACCCTATTGAGCTTGCTCGGGTAATATAATAATTGATCCTTTTCCTGACATTATACATGGTTCCTGAAGTGGGAAGATTTTACTCGGCAATCTTATACTCCCTCCTGTCCAACATTAGTAGTCCCTTTTACTATTATCATGTATTTTAAGGTTCATAAAGAAGATAGCTCCACTTATAATTTCGAATTTTCTTTCCTGAAATTTTTTTTTACATTAATCTTTTTATTTGAAGAAAAAAAATTCAAAAAATAATTTGTAGAGCTATCAGTTTTATGCACCTTAAAATACGTGCAAAAAGTTAAAGTGACTACTTATTAGGGACAAAGGGAGTATCTATGAATCCTTCAGATTTTTTTGACTTTGCACTATAATTGTGTCGAGAGAGATTGAAGCTATGTATATGATTCATATTCAAGAGTTCACATGATTGAGTGGTTGGTGGTATGCCAATCCGATGGAACAACAATGCAAAAGTAATTATTTACAGAGTAACACGTGCTGGTTTGAAATAGCCTTTTGCTTATTGACCAAATATTTTTATTCATTCTAATTGGTACTTCTGCAGAGAGGTAAACGACAAAAAGTTGATAAACTTGAGTACCATACTCCACAACGCTTGAGAAGTGCGGGGAGACAAAAATCGCGGATAACCGAGGCACAAGCTTTGGCAGCAGGTATTTCACTCATGCTCTACACCTTATTTGATAAAACATGCATACATTCCCCCAACAGATGACAAATGTTGTTAATGCTTTGCCTTCTCCAGATAAAACAGTTGGTGAACTAGAACATTGTACACCAGAAAAATTAGGAGGGAAGAGCCAAGTGCTGCCAATAGCTCAAATAAGCAATGCAGAAACACCAGGAGGCACGTAGCTGATCTGGAATTACTTGGAAATATTTTTTAAACAACGATTTTAGCTCTTTAATGAGAATGCTTTCTCTGCAGATAAAAATGATGATGCTGTTAAATGTACTGAAGAAAACCTTGTTCAGAAAGACTGTGTTACAGAAGTTTCAATCACTCATAATTCAGAAAAAGCAGTAATAGAAGGCAGCCAAGCTGAAAACCTACCCGTTGAAGTCTTGCTAGATGTTTCTGGAGATCAGCAGCTAGTCCAGGATCCACCAGTTGAGAAAATCAAGGTATGAGTGTAAATTAGGGCTGTAGTGCTATGGTAGAATTCATTTATGCTGCGTAAGCTGATATTTTTTGTGCGTGCTACAGTCACTTCAGTTTTAATTTATATTAAAATGCCTTAAATTGGTGTCCAATGCCAGTCTCTGACAAAGATGGACACAATCAAACCAATGCCTGTTGATTATAATGGTTACTGTGATGTGTTAGCTATATGCTAGTCATAGGTTGAACTGCAAACATCTGTTTTAGCTTTGTTTGAATACTTCATGACGACTCTTATGCTTCTAGGAGGCTGATCAACTAGAACGACATATAGAGAGCACCGAGAAAAGGAAAAGGGGAAGACCACCCAAGTTGCATAAAAGCCCTATAGCTGGACAGCAAAAGGCAGGCAAATTGGCTAAACGCCTTAAAGTTACAGAGCGAAATCGAAGTGTTACTTCTGGAGATATGGCTTCCGCAGAAGTCGTGTTGCCAGTAGTTGTCGGACTGGAAGCAACAAAGGTGGAGGGTTCTATGTTCAATAAGGAAAAGACTGGAGGTTCTAAAAATATCGTTAATGGTTTAGTAGATAAGAAAAGCAAATCAAGCAGTAAGATTGAAGTTTGTACTGCAAAAAAGGATAAACTTCGAAGCAAAAAAGGAAAGCAAGTTTTAGCAGGAAAACAAGAAAAGGATTCTTTAAAAAGAGGAAAAGCCTTAAACATAGATGCTGGATCTCCAAATCAAGGTACAAACAGTATCTGTCGTACAACTGTCATGGATCACATAAGCTACATCCTTTACCATCTATTTTACTTGACTATAGATCTGAGCTGCTTCCATAGTGTTTACTTGGGCACTGAGTCAGTTTATTAGTATGCACATAGCTTTATGATGTAACTATCAGCAGCTTATTCATTTTATTTTGAAATCTTAAATCGTAGCTAGCAGAAAAGAGTATGAAATTTATAATAGGGTGATTTGAGATTTCTTTGCATGTTCAGCACGAAACATGTGTTTCTATCTTCATCCATTGGTTGGATTTTGGGAAGATGCAAGTAATTGACCATCCCACAAACTCTTGCCCCCCGTTTGGTTCCTGCTGTGGTGATGAAAGGTGGAAGAAAAGATTGATAGATTACAAATTTTTATTGAATCTTCTTTTTGAAGGGTAAGATTAGGAAGTAGGAATCATCACTCATACCTAGATTCGTGGGATTCAGATCTATTTTAAATATTTGACTGGAATGTAGGGTAACAATTTCTTACAAGTAGTAAATATTTCATTGAACTCTCATTCCTTTGGATTTCCTCAAACAAATGGAGCACTAAATTACTCGTATAAAACACCAATCAGACATTTACAAATGGATCTGTTTGTTGAGCCTTTTTGTCACCGGCTATTTCTGTTTCATTGTTACTTAAAGCAATTGTGTACTTTTGCCTTCCTGCAGATTTTGAAGTCCCAAGTGCTGGAAAAATTGCAGAGGTTAATGGACAGGATGGTTTGGTGAAAGAAGCAGAAGCGTCCTCGGTTCGGTTACCCTTTAATATGTCCGATGACGAACCTCTCTCAATGTGGTTGGAACCTCCAAAGACTGCTGATGCCATAAGTAAGCTAGTTGCTTCTGCAGGCACCTCACAAGGGAGGGAAGTCAATCAGCAATGTACTACAAACTGTAGTCAAGATATTGTTATCCGATCCTCCCAATGTAATGATCATATTTTACCATTTGTGAAAAGCAGCCCACTCTGGAAGAGTATCGAGTCTATGCAGGTATTTCACCTGTTCCCACAGAATCCACACTTTCGAACATTGTTCTCAAAAAAAGAGGGATCCCGTGAAGGATTGGCAATAGCTTTAATGGTTGACTTTGTCAATGTTGTTGAGAAGATCTGCACCTTGCAACCTGATGGCCCGAAAAGCATTATAGAGGATACTGTGGAAACTCTTCATGATTTGGAAGATAATGGGTTTGATGTCAATATAGTACGGGATCGTGTAGTGCAGTTGCTATTAATCAAGAACAAGCGGGAAGTACTTGAGGCTAAGGCAAAGGAAGGTTCAGATCAGATAGAGGAAGAGGAAGAAAATGTTAAAGATCTGAATAATCGCATACTTTTACTGCAAGAAGAGCTTGCCTTAGTTTTGTCAACGAAAGGGCAGAAAGATTCAACTGTTACTCATCTGAAATCAACAGTTGATGATGCTAATAATAACATCAGGAAACTTGACCTGGAGTTTAAAGCCTTAGAAGCTGCCCCTTGGCAAGTGGGATGATACTTCAGTGATTTGTAGAGAGTAGGCAGGTTAGAATGGAAGTTTATGTGATCTTTGTTTTGTTCTATTAAAAGGACAAAAGTCATGATAATCCAAAATAATGACAGCAGGTATGTGGTACTTAAGTCTCAGTCAGCGACGACCATGGACTATCAATGTATGAGGGGATGCTGCTTGCCTATTTTTTTTTCTTTTTTTGGGGTTCTCATTTATCCATGACTTGTCTCTTCCATCTTATTCGTTAGTGTCTCAAAGTGACTGTAGTAGACTAGATTGTGTTGGCTTGAACTGTTTGGTGAATGTGCCTGGTTTACATGTTTTGTTTTTGTTGAGTTACTCAGTTTTTTATGTTTAAGTTTAGCTTTTGCATGTTTGTGTTGTAGCTTGTTGGCTCGGATTCCGTTTTTGTATATTTATGTCTGTGTTCAAATTTAATTAGATATAAGAATATAATTTATGTTTTAATTTATTAAATTTTATATTTTAATTTCGGTTATTAGCTGAGAATATTTAAATTATATGGCAAGGTAAAGAGTATTGTTGACTTCCATGGGTTCTGAATTAATGTTTGAAGTGTAATATATCAAATCTCTCGGTGTTTGTAAAGTACAGTAACTCTACAGAAAGAGACTAAGAGACTGCTATTTGCAAACAATTCTGGCATTTATTCCTAACAAACTGCAATTTGATAACCAGCTCATAATTCCTAACAGACTGTAATTGAATAACCAAATCATAACCAGCTAAGAGAGCTCGTATTAGTAGTACCTGAGATAACAATTGTACAATTTTATCACATTTTCATTTTCACTGAAAGAAAGAATGAGACAGTCACTAAGTCATCTTCACCTACAGTTCCTAGATTGATGTGGCTACAGGAGATCAGAAGGCAGAGTAGATTAGCAGTTCCATTGATTGTCATGAATGTGATGTGGTTTTGCCAGAATAGTGATAACTTCCTCTTTTCTTGGAAGGCTTGGAGACCGGAGCTGGCTGGTGGCACACTTGGCTTCACTTTTGCTAATGTCACTGGCTTCTCTGTCTTGGGACCAATTTGTGGTCAAGCTAATGGAGCTAAGAACATTAGGCTTTTATATACAACACTTATCAAGGGAATCTCTTTGCTACTTCTATCATCGTTGCCCCCATCGCTCTACTGTGGGTGCAGTGCAGTGGCGGAGTTTACTTCCTGGGGCCACCACATAATTACTATGTTAAATTTATAATTTAATTTCCAGGGTACCAAACAATTCAAGTATCTTGTATTTATATCATTTAAAGTTTTTCTTTTTGTATTTTTACACAATGATCACATATTTGAGAGTAAAAAATACTTTGTGTACGTAAATAAGTCCTTTCTACTTCATCTTCTTCATGTCTTCTTCCCCATCTCCATTTTCACCATTAACACATATTTGAGAAATTAAAACATGAATATCTCATTCGTTTCTTAACAGAATCATGCATTCTAGTAATCAAATTGAATCCTAGATCATCCTCTATCCATTTATATCATCAAAATCATCAAAGGCTGATGTTTTAAATTTCTCGTTTTTTTATGAATTTTCAGAGCCAAGGACTGGACTCTCATATTGCCCGCTCTTTGCCAATAGTCCAGTTCAAAAAGATGAATGATGCAGAGATTGGTGAAGAAACAACAGAGTGTGCATTGTTTGGGTGAATTAGAAGAAGGCGATTGGATAAAACATCTACCAAATTGTTGTCATGTTTTTCATGTTTCTTACATCGATGGTTTCAGACTCACTCAAGCTGCCCACTTTGCAGAGCTCACATATTCGATCTCGAACTATCGTGTTATTTGCTGGGACATTTGTCAAGAAAAGTTTTTACTGAAGATCAAAGTGTTCGCCAAATGCTTCGTATGCATGCCCTTGAGAGTCCTTCACCTAGACTTCAGATAGATCATGAAACATTAGTTGTTTTATCAAGATAATGACATAAGTATATTGTTCAAGTTTAGCAGGGGCTATTTGCTGCCATATTGTAAGAAAAATCGCCAAGGCTGATAAGTGATACCAGCTTCTGCCCCTAAAGTATGTTGAGGTTTTGAGTTCCTTGAAGGGAACAAAGCGAAAGGATTACAAGCTTTGGTACAGATCATTTTCACACGAAAGACGTCTTTAACCTTATTGTTAAAATAATTATAAGCTAAACTTAGATTATTATTTTAATAATATTGAATGTTCATGGAAGCACCTAGAATAGACCTTTGAGATTCAAGACTTTTGAGTTCATGATCTTTTGAGATTATGACCTTTAGCTTTTCATGTACCTAAGGAGTTACATATTGTAGTAGGTTCTATGGAGGCCTATAAATAGGACACTCTTTCAAGATTTGTAATCATCAAGTTTTATATAATATTTTGAGTGAAAATACAAGTGTGAGTTTATATCTTTTTTGTGTGAGTTAGTTGTGTGGATTATTGAGAACAAGTTTCTTCTCTTTAATCTCCAACTCTTTTATACTTAAGTTCCTTCAAAGTGGTATCAAGAGCCAGGTTAAGTGATGTCTTCCAGCAACAATATGTTGCAACCTCAACTTCCACGTTTGACGGGAAAGAATTATAATGGAGAATCCAAATGAAGGTGTTATATGGATCTCAAGATCTTTGGGAGATAGTTGAAAATGGTTATGAAGAATCGGCAAATCAAGCCAATCTCTCACCGCAACAATTGAACACTTTAAAGGAGAACCGAAAGAAGGACAAGAAGGCCCTCTACTTTATTTATCAAGCTGTGGATGAAGTAATTTTTGAGAGAATTTCGACGGCATCAACATCAAAGGAGGCATGGGACATCCTCAACAAGGCCTACAAAGGTGAAGAAAAAGTAAAAATGGTGAGACTTCAAGCTCTAAGAGGTGAGTTTGATTTACTAAAAATGAAAGAAAGTGAAACGGTGGAGGAATTATATAATCGAACAATTTTAATTGTTAATCAACTTCGTGTTAATGGAGAAGATATTTCGGATAAAAGAGTCTTGGAAAAAATTCTTCGCAGTATGACTAGAAAATATGAGCATGTTGTTGTGGCCACAGAAGAATCAAAAGATTTAAATACTTTCTCTCTTGAAGAATTGTTGGGCTCACTACAATCTCACGAGCTCCGCATCAAGCAATTTGACTCCTCTCCTTCCGAGCAAGTTTTTCAAGTTCAAGATACTAGTCGTGGTGGTTTTAGAGGAAGAGGTGGAAGATGATCATTTCGTGGGTTCGAGGACAAGGAAGAGGAAATGTGCAAAGTAGAAATTTTAACTCAAATCAAAGAGGAAGAGGAAGAGCTCGTGGAGGTTTAAATGGAAGAGGAAGAGGTAATTCTTTTAATTTTCAATGCCATTATTGTCATAAAATTGGGCATATGAAAAAAGATTGTTATAAAAGAATTAATGATGAAAAAGATTCCAATTTTCTACATGAGGATATTGAGGAGAAAGATGAAAGTATGCTTCTTGTTAGCAATGTTCAAGAAGAGTCACTTGATGATGTTTGGTATATCAATAGTGGTTGTAGCAACCACATGACCGAAAATAAAAATTGCTTTGTGAATTTTGATGAAAGCGTCCAACGAGAAGTCAAGACGGGTAATAAGAATAGGCTCGTCGTCAAAGGGTATGGAGATGTTCCAATCCAAACAAAGCAAGGTACAAACTATATCTCTAGTGTTTATTATGTTCCCGATCTTAAGCATAATCTTTTAAGTGTTGGGCAACTTTTAAGAAAGGCACATCATGTGAATTTTAAAGATGATTTTTGTGAGATAAGAGACAAAAATGGCCTTCTTGTTGTAAGAGTCAAGATGACATCAACTAAAATGTTTCCATTGAAAATTCAAAATGAGTCTCTTCCATGCTTTTCTAATATTGTGAATGACAAGTCTTGGCTTTGGCATCTTCGATATAATCACTTGAGTTTTAGCACTTTATCCAAGATTTGTAAAGGTCACATGGTGAGAGGCATCCCAAATATTCAAAGTCAAGATAAAGTGTGTGAAGATTGTGTTTTTGGAAAGCATCATCGAGATCCATTTCCAAAAGGCAAGGCATGGCGGACAAAAAAGCCATTGGAATTAGTACATTCAGATTTGTGTGGACCCATGCGCACAAACTCTATTGGAGGTAGCCGTTATTTCCTCACTTTTATTGATGATTATAGTCGCAAGATATGGATTTATTTTCTCAAAGAAAAATCTCAAGTATTTGAAGTGTTTAAAGATTTTAAAGCATATGTGGAGAAAGAAAGTGGTTGTTCTTTAAAGACACTACGATCCGATCGTGGTGGTGAATATATGTCCGAAGAATTTGGAAGTTTTTTGAGGAAGCATGGAATTCACCATCAACTAACGGTTCGTTCAACCCCTCAACAAAATGGGGTAGCCGAGAGGAAGAACCGAATAATTATGGAGCTTGTTCGATGTATGTTGAAAACAAAAAGATTGCCTAAGATGTTTTGGGCTGAAGCGGTGGCATGTGCTTGTTATGTTCTTAATCGTGCACCTACTAAAAGTGTACAAGGGAAAACTCCACAAGAAGCTTGGAGCCACAAGAAGCCATGTGTCTCTCACTTCCGAATTTTTGGAAGCATTTGTTACTCTCATGTGCCCGATGAAAAGAGAGGCAAACTTGATGACAAATTTGAAAAATGCATCTTTGTTGGTTATAGTGAAGTTTCCAAGGCATACAAGTTATACAATCATATCACAAGAAAGGTTGTAATTAGTCGTGATGTGATCTTCAATGAGGAGGCTTCATGGGAATGGAAGAATGAGAAAGAAAGTTCAAGTGTTTTTCTTGATAATGATGCCTTTGATCCAATTGAAGAAGAAGGCTCCACTCCACCTACTCCGCCAAACTCATCATCATCCTCAAGTTCCGAATCTCTACCTAGAAAGACAATAACTATGGCGGATCTCTATGGAGAAACAAAAAGAATTTTGGAAGATGAGTTTGTTGATTTTTCCTTATATGCAAATGCGGATCCGGTCTCTTTTGAAGATGCCGCTAAAGAAAATAAATGGAGGCATGCCATGGATCAAGAAATTGATGCAATCGAACGAAATCAAACATGGGAGTTAGTTGAAGATCCTAAAGGAAAGAAACCTATTCGAGTCAAGTTTGTCTATTTTGGTATATCGATAGTGGTTGTAGCAACCACATGACCGGAAATAAAAATTGTTTTGTGAATTTTTGATGAAAGCGTCCAACGAGAAGTCAAGACGGGTAACAATAATAGGCTCGTCATCAAAGGGTGTGGAGATGTTCCAATCCAAACAAAGCAAGGTACAAACTATATCTCTAGTGTTTATTATGTTCCCGATCTTAAGCATATTCTTTTAAATGTTGGGAAACTTTTAAGAAAGGGACATCATGTGAATTTTAAAGATGATTTTTATGATATAAGAGACAAAAATGGCCTTCTTGTTGTAAGAGTCAAGATGACATCAACTAAAATGTTTCCATTGAAAATTCAAAATGAGTCTCTTCCATGCTTTTTTAATATTGTGAATGACAAGTCTTGGCTTTGGCATCTTTGATATAATCACTTGAGTTTTAGCACTTTATCCAAGATTTGTAAAGGTCATATGGTGAGAGGCATCCCAAATATTCAAAGGCAAGATAAAGTGTGTGAAGATTGTGTTTTTGGAAAGCATCATCGAGATCCATTTCCAAAAGGCAAGGTATGGCGAACAAAAAAGCCATTGGAATTAGTACATTCAGATTTGTGTGGACCCATGCGCACAAACTCTATTGGAGGTAGCCATTATTTCCTCACGTTTATTGATGATTATAGTCGCAAGATGTGGATTTATTTTCTCAAAGAAAAATTTCAAGTATTTGAAGTGTTTAAAGATTTTAAAGCATATGTGGAGAAAGAAAGTGGTTGTTCTTTAAAGACACTACGATCCGATCATGGTGGTGAATATATGTCCGAAGAATTTGGAAGTTTTTTGAGGAAGCATGGAATTCACCATCAACTAACGGTTCGTTCAACCCCTCAACAAAATGGAGTAGCCGAGAGGAAGAACCGAATAATTATGGAGCTTGTTCGATGTATGTTGAAAACAAAAAGATTGCCTAAGATGTTTTGGGCTGAAGCGGTGGCATGTGCTTGTTATGTTCTTAATCATGCATCTACTAAAAGTGTACAAGGGAAAACTCCACAAGAAGCTTGGAGCCACAAGAAGCCATGTGTCTCTCACTTCCGAATTTTTGGAAGCATTTGTTACTCTCATGTGCCCGATGAAAAGAGAGGCAAACTTGATGACAAATCTGAAAAATGCATCTTTGTTGGTTATAGTGAAGTTTTCAAGGCATACAAGTTATACAATCATATCACAAGAAAGGTTGTAATTAGTCGTGATATGATCTTCAATGAGGAGGTTTCATGGGAATGGAAGAATGAGAAAGAAAGTTCAAGTGTTTTTCTTGATAATGATGTCTTTGATCCAATTGAAGAAGAAGGCTCCACTCCACCTACTCCGCCAAACTCATCATCATCCTCAAGTTCCGAATCTCTACCTAGAAAGACAAGAACTATGGCGGATCTCTATGGAGAAACAAGAAGAATTTTGGAAGATGAGTTTGTTGATTTTGTCTTATATGCAAATGCGGATCCGGTCTCTTTTGAAGATGCCGCTAAAGAAAATAAATGGAGGCATGCCATGGATCAAGAAATTGATGCAATCGAAAGAAATCAAACATGGTAGTTAGTTGAAGCTCCTAAAGGAAAGAAACCTATTCGAGTCAAGTGGGTTTACAAGAAAAAGATGAATGCACAAGGTGAAGTTGAGAAACATAAGGCGCGATTGGTGGTTAAAGGTTACAAACAAAAGTATGGTGTTGATTACAAAGAAGTTTTTTCTCCCGTGGTACGCCTTGAAACAATTCGTTTGATACTTTCTTTGGCCGCACAAAATATGTGGCAAGTTCACCAAATGGATGTCAAATCTGCCTTTTTGAATGGCGAATTGCAAAAAGAGGTGTATATTGATCAACCACTGGGCTATGTGAAGAAGAATGAAGAAAATAAAGTATATCGGTTGAAGAAGGCTTTATACGGCTTAAAACAAGCCCCACGTGCATGTTATAGCCACATAGATGAGTATTTTGTAAAGATGGGATTCAAGAGGTGTCCATTTGAGCATACACTTTACATAAAGGAGAACAAAGATAAAATTACAATCATTGGCTTATATGTGGATGATTTGGTTTTTACGGGAAATAATCATGATGATATTGAAGAATTCAAGAAGAATATGATGCAAGAATTTGAGATGACCGATTTGGGTTCACTTCACTACTTTCTTGGTATTGAGGTAAAGCAAGATGAAAAGGGAATTTTTATCTCTCAAGAAAAGTATGCAAAGGATTTGATGAAGAAATTTCGAATGGAAGAGGCGAAACCATGTAGTACTCCCGTTGAAGTTGGCTTGAAATTAAGTAAGGATGATGATTCTAAATTTGTTGATCCTACATTATATAGAAGTCTTGTAGGGAGTTTGATGTACTTGACCGCCACTCGGCCGGATATCACATATGGTGTTAGCTTGATTATTAGATTCATGGAGCAACCAAAGAGGACACATTGGGAGGCCGGAAAGAGAATCTTGAGGTATGTTCGGGGAACACTTGGAGATGGACTTTATTATCAAAAGGAAACTGACTCTAAGGTGCTTGGATATTGTGATAGTGACTGGGCCGGAAGTGTTGATGATAGTAAAAGTACTTCAGGAAATGTTTTCTTTGTTGGCTCTTGTGCAATCACATGGATGTCAAAGAAACAACAAGTTGTGGCTCTCTCAATAGCGGAGGCGGAATATATTTCTTCATCATTAGCTAGTTGTCAAGCATTATGGATCACATGGGTGTTGGAGAATCTCAAGCATGCCGCTAAAAAAAGTCCAATTATTTATTGTGATAGCAAGTCAGCGATAGCACTCACGGAAAATCCGGTATTTCATGGAAAGAGTAAGCACATAAGAATCAAATATCATTTTATCCGAGACTTGGTGAAGAAAGGAGAAGTTGTGATTCAACATTGCAAGTCACAAGATCAAATTGGTGATATCTTTACGAAACCTTTGAGGCCCGATATTTTTAAGGAGTTGAAGAATAAACTTGGCATGAGAAAAAAGTTTAGCTTAAGGGGGTGTTAAAATAATTATAAGCTAAACTTAGATTATTATTTTAATAATATTGAATGTTCATGGAAGCACCTATAATAGACCTTTGAGATTGAGTTCATGGTCTTTTGAGATTATGACCTTTAGCTTTTCATGTACCTAGGGAGTGACATATTGTAGTAGGTTCCATGGAGGCCTATAAATAGGACACTCTTTCAACATTTGTAATCATCAAGTTTTATATAATATTTTGAGTGAAAATACAAGTGTGAGTTTATATCTTTTCTGTGTGAGTTAGTTGTGTGGATTGTTGAGAACAAGTTTCTTCTCTTTAATCTCCAACTCTTTTATACTTAAGTTCCTTCACTTATACACTACAAGAAAACAAGGTTAAATACAACTGATTTAAATTCGACCGGGGTTAAATTCGACTGCTGGCGGTCAAATCCCTTAGACACGGCTAAATTCGACCGGCCTCGGTCGAATTCGAACGGTCGTATTTAAACGGTCGTATTTACAACCAATTTTAACCGAAAACGGTTGAAATTAAAATGGTCGAAACTATATCGGTCGAATTTAACCCCTAAATTCGACCGAATTTTTTTTCGGTCGAATTTAGCCCTAATAAAAAAGTGGAGGGAATTTTCCAACAAAGTAATTTATTTGGCCCTCCTAAATTCAACCGATTCCAGTCAAATTTTATATTTAAAAATGGCGGGAAATTTACACAGACTTTTTAAATTTTCGAAAAAAGTGAGGGAAATTTCCCGCCCGTTTTGAAAATATATTTCAATGGAATTCGGTTGTATTTAGGATTTTTTAAAATTTATTTTTTTTATTAAAAAAACTTATTTAAATGTTAGTGAATATTTTGAAATTATGAATATGGGAGAGAATAAACGTTATCCAAATAAAAAAATGTAATTCTTGAAAAAATAAATTGTGCGCTAAAAGAATTTTCTAATTTCTTTATTTGATAAAAAATAAAATTGATGCTTGATTTAGGACACAACACTAGTTATATGTACTAGTCAAAATGATGTTTGACTAGTAAAATGGCAATCCAAATAAATTTATTTTGATCTAAAACTTTGGTTATATCACTAATTTATAAATTTATTAAGATCCATATGGTTGGATCATTGAAAAATATTTTTAAATAAATCAAAACGCCAATTCGGGACTAAACACTAGTTAGTTGTACGAGTTAAACTGATGCCTAACTGTTAAAATGGCAACCAAATAAAATTATTTTGATCTGAAAATTTGGTTATATCACCAATATATATATATATATCTGTTGACATCCATATGGTTGGCTCGATAAAAAATATTTTTTAAAAATTCAAAATACCAATTTAGGACCGAACACTAGTTATATGTACTAGTTAAAATGATGTTTGACTGGTAAAATGGCAATCAAAATAAATTTATTTTGATCTGAAACTTTGATTATATCACTAATATATATATTTATTGACATCCATACGGTTGGATCGATGAAAAATATTTTCCAAAAATTCGAAACACCGATTTAGGACCGAACACTAGTTATATGTACTAGTCAAAATGATGTTTGACTGGTAAAATGGCAATCCAAATAAACTTATTTTGATCTAAAACTTTAGTTATATCACTAATCAATAAATCTATTAATATCCATACGGTTGGATCAATGAAAAAATATTTTTAAATAAATCGAAACACCACTTCAGGAATAAACACTAGTTAGTTGTACTACTCAAACTGATGCCTAGCTGTTAAAATGGCAACCAAATAAAATTATTTTGATATGAAAATTTGGTCTTATCACTAATATATATATCGATTGACATCCATATGTTTGGATCGATGAAAAATATTTTTAAAAAATTCAAAACACCAGTTTAGGACTGAACATTAGTAATCTGTACTAGTCAAACTAATGTTTGACCGGTAAAACGGCAATTCAAATAAATTTATTTTGAACTAAAACTTTGGTTATATTACTAATATATATATATATTGACATTCATACAATTGGATCAATAAAATATATTTTTAAAAAACTCGAAACACCAATTCAGGACTAGTTGTACTTGTTAAACTGATGTTTGACTTTTAAAATGGCAAACCAAATAAAATTATTTTGATCTGAAACTTTGGTTATATATTTAATATATATATATATATCTATTAACAACCATACAATTGGATCGATGAAAAATATTTTTGAAAAAATCAAAACACTAATTGAGGACTGAATACTAGCTAGTTTTACTAGTCAAACTGATGCTTGACTTTTAAAATGACAAACCAAATACAATTACTTTGGTCTGAAACTTTGGTTATAAAACTAATATATATATTTATTGACATCCTTACAGTTGGATTGATGAAAAATATTTTTAAAAAAATCGAAACACCAATTCAGGACTAGTTGTACTAGTCAAACTGATGTTTGACTTTTAAAATGGCAACCCAAATAAAATTATTTTGATATGAAACTTTGGTTATATCTTTTATATATATATCTAGTGACATACATATGGTTGGATCGATGAAAAATATTTTTAAAAAAATTGAAATACCAATTCAGGACTAAACACTAGGTAGTTGTACTAGTCAAAATATTTTTATATATTATTATATTTACTTAGTTTATTTATTCATACTATATTTTGAACTTTTTTTAAAGAAAAATATGTGAATGGTAGAGAATAAAATTTATCCAAATATTAAAATTTAGTTCTTGAAAAAATAATTATGTTTTTCGAGATAATGTATTTTAGTTTATTTATAAGTAGTGGGCCAAAGTAATTTTGTGATACATGAAATTAGAAAAAAGTAAACCCAGCCCAAGTTGATCACCCAGAAAAAAACACAGGTGACTAGGGTTTATTTACATACATAAACTAGATGCAGTGCATAAAATTGACCACGGCGGCCAAGTGAGAGGGAGGCGGCTACAGAGCGAGAGAGAGGCTGAGTGAGTGTATCTAATTTGCTACTGCCAAGCTACCATTTATCCCTCACCAACACACGACCAAAAATTACAAACCAGTACCACCCCTCCCCTGCTTCTTTTCAGAAAAAAACAGAGAATATACTCTGAATCGAAGCCATGCTCCCGGTGTTCTTCAAGATAGAGGCCCTGAATCGAAGTGTAACTAGTGTCCGATCAAAATCCCAAAAGGTAAGGTAAAGTAGAAAAGTGAGTACTGAGTAGTAGATAATAAACGGATAAATATGGAAATGGCACCTTTGGAAGTCGTCATCACCATGTTTGAGAAAAGTGGTCGCCTAAAATCTTCTAAGTAATGTCATGTAGCTTTACTGAGATCTGTAAGTGAGAATGAATTGTTTAGTTTTCACTTTTCAGATCTATTTTTTAACCCATTAAGTGTTCAGGTCTTGTGAGCTTTTCAGGTGGTCTTGTTGCTGTAGAACTTATGGCTCAAATTATTATCCAAGACCAAGCTGCTCATCAATGACATATTTCTTTTTATTTCCTGAGATATATTTTTACCAATGTTGCGGTTTTTTTTCCAGAAAATTATTCCTCATACAGAGGCCGCTTCTGTAAAATCTCAAAATGTGGAGATTGAGGAGGCCATCACTTCCAACCAAGATTGAGAAGTTGGGGGTGCAAGAAGAGCACGTGGTGCAGAATTCTGAAGTTCAGGTTGATGCTTTGGTTGAAGGGACATGTAATGATCAGGTGAGCGCTTCTAGGGCAAATATTTACTCTGGGGTGCGGGGCTATGAAGTTGAAGCAGAGTTTATTGGTCTGCTTGATCAGATTATGAGTAAATACCCACGCACCTTTGAACACCTTACAACTAATAACAAGAAATTTTATAAATTGAAGCTGAACATGTTGTGCAACTGGGTGATTGACTTCACAAAAAAACCTTTGACTGAGGTTGATGCTAAGGTGATTGCTGAGTACAGAGACATATTTGCTGAACTGCAGAAATTGGGATTCAGTATAAGTTGGCTTGTTAATCGTCTACACTACCTGTTACACATTTCCCGGCTCTTACCAGAGCTTAATTCAGTTGGCTGTCATATTGATGACGCTGAAAGTGAATTACAAGATCTACAAATTCATACTGATGACGCCCAAATTAAATTGCAAGATCTATAGACTCTTCATTCTGAGAAGATGCAAGAGATTGAGAAATCTTTTGGAACTACTGGTACAAGTCTTGGGGCTGCCGGAATGTGGGAAAACTCACCGGTTTTTGGAAACTTTCCAAATTCCGGCGATTTTTTTTTTAAAATGGTGTTCTTTAAATTTGACTGAAGGACATCGAATTTAAGATTGTATTTTCGACCATATATGGTTGAATTTAATTATTGGGCGGGACTTTTAAATTTTTTCATAAAATTTAACTATTTGGGCGTGATATTCAATTTTTTTGTCAAAAATCAAATTCGACCGCCCTTGGTCGAATTCTTCCGGTCGAATTTAAACGGTTGTAATTTTCCGGTCGTAATTAGACGGTCGAATTTAGTTAAATACGACCGAACTACTAAATTCGACTCCCTCTATTACAACCGATTCAAAATCGGTCGAATTTAGCTTAATTCAACCGCGCGCGGTCGAATTAAGCTAAATTCGACCGATTTTTTTCGGTCGAATTTAGCCTTTTTTCTTGTAGTGATACCAGGATGAGCAAGACTCTCAGTGTGGACAATTCAGAGGATGATGACTCACTTCGCCCTAAACAACTTAGAGTACGCGTACAAGTCTTACATGATTAAAAAGTTAACTTCCTTCTAACTGCATCGCAGCTAGTGCTCATGGTAGCCTACCTGTTCCTTTCATCATCTGTATAATGAACATATACAATCATGTGCATTTGCAACTTGTGTAACACTTTGCTGCAATAGTCAAGTGCTGGATCAGACAAACTTGTGCATATGTTAATCATTTATATATGTATACAAATGCATTTCTGTTTCAGAACATCTCACTAACAACAGGAGATTTCCGAACTTCACAATATCAGGTCACCGAAGTTGAACCAGGCCAATTGCACAATGCATCCAGAAGGCGCTCGTAAAGTTAATGCAGAGCAGGTTGGCATGTAATATTGTAATTATATCGATATGTAATTGGAGTAAGGCGGTTTTAGTGGTACGTTTGGTGGTGTCAGAGTCAAGTTGCACGCGTTAAAGTGTAGATATATTAATTTATTTTATTTATTTTATTATATAAGGGGTGCTAAAGTGTATAAATGATTAGAATGAGTTTAATTGAACAAACTAGATTTTTATTATATATGAGTTCATTAGGAAAACTATTTAAAACAATTTGAGTAGGCTTTAGTTTTTAAATGACCTTATCAACCCAACTCTAGGCTTTAGTTTTTAAATGAGCTTATCAACCCTCACGACCAAAAATCTAACCGTACCATCTGAAATTATAGAGTAAAAAATAGAAAATTTTAATTAATTAAAAATTACAAAAAAACATAAATTTAATGAGTAAAGCAAGTAAAGTAAATAAATCCAAATTAATATTATGGCAAAGAAAATATCTAAATTAATACTAATAAAAAGAATATTATCAACTTCTTTATGATAAATATAATTCTCATATTATCTATTATTATCTTAATATTTTATTATATCCTATACATGATTGGAGTAAAGAACAAAAATAAAAAATTTAATAGTATATAATATAATAAATTTATTAAGTGAACATGTATAAATTTAAAAATTTAAAAATTAGAAAAATATTAAGTTTTAAGCAATAAAAATCACACTAAATAATAATAATTTTTTTTTAAAAAAAAGCTAATAACAATAGTAAACATAGTCTATAAAAGAAGAATTCAAGTTTAATTGGACGTCAGACCAAATTTCACCCATAAATTTTTTATTAAAAAGTTTCTAATATAAAAAAATACACAAAGTAAATTGTAATTCACAATATTCACCATCTGAAAATTATAAAGTGAAAAATAGAAAATTTTAATTAATCAAAAATTACAAAAAAACCTAAATTTCATGAATAAAGCAAGTAAAGTAAATAAATTCAAATGAATACTAATAAAAATAATATCATTAACTTATTTATGATAATTATAAATTCTCATATTTTCTATCATTATCTTAATATTGTATTATATTCTATATACATAATTGGAGTAAAGAACAAATATAAAAAAATTAATTGAATATAGTATAATAAATTTGTTAAGTGAATATGTATACATTTAATAAATTTAAAATTAGAAAAAAATGATTTTTTAAAATTAGTGTTAATAAAATTAGTTTTAGCAACTAATTAAAGTTAGAGATGTCATTTTATAATTTTTTCAAAAAAATAAATTATTTATGTAAGGCCCTTTAGGTGGTAGGGTAAGATGATGGGGGTGTCAAGGAACAACAGCTAAGCAAAAAAACAATATAATACGTACTAGATTTGCAAAAAAAGATCATAATACTTATAAACGGAAAAAATAATATAAAAATCACAATAAATACTAAACTATAATAAAAATTTAAAAAGAAGCTAATAACGATAGTAACATAGTCTACAAGATTAATTGGACTTTATACCAAATTTCACCCACAAATTTTTTATTAAAAACTTTTTAATATAAAAAAGTAGACAAAATAAATTGAAATTCATAATATTCACCATCTAAAAATGATAGAGTGAAAAATAGAAAATTTTAATTAATTAAAAATTACAAAAAACATAAATTTCATGAGTAAAGCAAGTAAAGTAAATAAATCCAAGTTAATAGTACTAAAGAATATTATCAACTTATTTATGATAATTATAATTCTCATATTTTCTATCATTATCTTAATATTTTATTATATCCTATACATGATTGGAGTAAAGAACAAAAATAAAAATTTAACTGTATATGATATAATAAATTTATTAAGTGAACATGTATAAATTTAAAAATTTTAAAATTAGAAAAATATGAAGTTTTATGCAAAAAATAATTAAAGTAAAATAAAAAACTAATGTTCATAAAATAATTTTAGCAACTAATTAGAGTTAGAGATGTTATTTTATAATTTTTTCAAAAAAAAATTAATTAAATCTAATTTAAAAGTTCATATAAAAAAAAAGATATCTAAAGCTAGTATTAAGTTAAAACCTGTACAGAGGATTTGGACTAAACGCGACTATGGGAGTTGAGTGCTCTCCCTATTATAAACTAGTCCACATCCAACTGAAGTGAACCAGTGGTTCAGAATTTTGATTAGTTTTCTGTAAAGAGAATAAAAAAATAGCCTAATTGGAAAAACTTTTTTGTATATATATATATACAAAAGGCTGTAACATTAAGTTTGTAACATTAACTTTTTTGATCTTGCAAATTATATGCCTCAATCAAGTTTGTGACCAAGGCCAATTCCTTGCCTTCATGACCCAATCAAGTTTGTGACCAAGGCCAATTCCTTGCCCTTCATGACCTCGTAGATAGACAACTTCTCTACCTGTTTGCTCTATAATCTATAATCTGCATTTCCAAATCTAACTAGTTTCCACAATCACACTTAGCCGAACCAAAATATATATCGCCAGTCAAGCATTCTGAGTGAACTCCTACGAGAACGTCTTGTCCATCATCATTGTTCCCCTATGATTATGAATTGACTAGTCAGCAGATAATTTGCAAAACGATCTCTTATACAAACTTAATGTTACCTTCACAAGAACGATATACTCGATCCCATCTAACTTCGAACGATAAGCGTAAGCTTGAAATAGACCCCATTTAGTTGGCAAACTTGAAACAGAAGTTCTTTCAACTAGTTTTTCCCTCTTTCTTTTATACGTACAATAACACAAGTGCAATGTAATCAATTTAAGAGAAGAGAAATGAAACCACCAAATTCGATGAAAATTTATAAAAAATCGAGAAATTTAAAACATCATCCTTTGATGATTTTGATGATATAAATGGATAGAGGATGATCTAGGATTCAATTTGATTACTAGAATGCATGATTTCGTTAAAATACGAATAAGATATTCATGTTTTAATTTCTCAAATATGTGTTAATGGTGAAAATGAGGATGAGGAAGAAGACATGAAGAAGATGAAGTGATATGACTTAATTACCCCTGGAAGAAGTAACCGAGTTAAACAAAATTGATGACCAGCCACACTTTTTAAGTAAATTGGAACAGTATAGCAAGTGCTAATTTATGAACTATAATATTTCAAGTGGTCTGACAACCATAGTGTAAACAAAGTACTTTTTCCTCCATATTTGACCTAAAGTGTTTTGTTCAATATTAGTGCAATATCAAAATAAATATAGTTTGAGAGTACATATATAGAATTAATATACTTTGACAAAAATATATAATTAAATTTACAGGGTAGTAAGTAATTCAAATATTGTATATTTATATCATTTATAATTTTTTGTGTATTTTTTATATAAAAATCACATTTTTGACTTAAATTTTTGACTATTTTGTGCAATATAGTGCAATATCAAAATAAATATATATTGAGAATATATATATGGATGATTATTTCAAAAAATAGACATAACATTTATAAATATAACCAAAATATATCCTTCTATATTATATGCTATATAATATGCATAACACGATTTTATCCAATTTTTGGTAGTCATGTTCCTTGTACTACCAATTCAATAAGGATCATTAGATCTTTAAACAAATTAATCATTGTTATTCCCAAGGAACTAACAATGAAATTTACAGAAGGGGGGTTGAATGTAAATCTCAAAACTTTTTCAAGTTTTGAGCAGTTTCAAAGGCTAAGTGTTTTGATGAACAGTTGTGTGTGAATTACTTTGGACAAGTGCATACAGATATATATTCAAAACACAAATGTAAAAAACACAAAGGCTTTAAAAACTTTTCTGGTGGATTTGTTGTTCCACCATAGATGTGTATTTCAGAAAATCTGTGATTCAAAAAGAATTGATCACAGCTGCGTCATAGTACAAACTAGATGATTTAGTCTCTATGTTTTTTCTAAACAGCTCTGGAAAATTCACCATCTAATTACTAGCTGTAACTTGGTTTATATATCACCAAGTTTACAAGTGAAGATAAAAGTACAAATATAATTTAAAAAGATTCTTCACATCTTTCTTCTTCATTTCTCTATCCAATGCAATCTAGGATAATCTGTGAATCTTTGAATACTTCCTTGTTTGCACCAGAATGGAAATGCTGCATTTTCTTGATTCCTCCAAGAGGCTACCGCATTCCAATTGTTTCTGTCAACCCATGTGCCTCTGTCAGCTTATGAATTGTCACTGTCAACTGCTATTGAACTGAGCATCCGTTGAAGCTTTCATCCGTTGATGGCTTTATCCGTTGATGCATTAGCAGTTGAAACTTTATCCGTTGATGCACTCATCCGTTGATGGATGTTATCCGCTGAAGCTTTAGAGACATCCGTTGAAGCTTTGTTTCTCATCCGTTGAAGGCCTTTAATTTATCAGTTGATACTACTTCACTTATACAAAATTACAAGGAATGATATATTTACAATTAACCCTCCTATTTGCATATCCACTAGCAGTCAACATGACTTATAATTTCCCACAATCATCTAAGAATTATAACTTTAAATACAGAAACTGAAATGTGCTACAATACTAAACTTATTTCTAAGTAAAGCTACTCCATCAATGGATAGCCAGAATGGTCTTATCCGTTGAGGCTACAAACACTAGATTTCTACTTAAGTGTTTTGTTTAACTTATCATCAAACTAATACCCATATTCCTAACAATCTTCCCCTATTTATGTCTACTAGAATTGTAGGCATAAATTCAGGTTTAACTTGATGATAACAAAATACTTAACAAATATATGAACTGAAGTCAAGTAGAAATTCAAAAGTTCTGTAAAAGTTTATGAACTGAGATAGAATTGAAGAATTACATTGTTTCCAAGGATGCTCCTTTAGGCTGAGCAGATCATTTTCTTTTTCTTTGATCCCTTGCATAGTTCATTTAGCTCCCGACTATATTATGTTAAGTATACTAAATTCCAATTTAGTATACTTAACAATTTTTTTACAATGGAGCATTGTGTTCCGGGAGCAACAACGGTGGCCACAGTCTTCGCAACTGAAGACATAGGGGAAGGAGGCGCATCGTCTTCATCAAAGGGAACTTCGATCTCACTTGCATGCAACCCCAATTTAGGGGTTTCATCCACCGTATCCTCTGATTTCGCCGCCGATTCCTCAAACGGAATTCGACCACAACCCATTCGGACCTTTTCCCGACTATAAGTGTGGTTCCCCTCACACCAATCACCTTTATCACAGTGATTGGGGTCAGAGCACTCGTACATGTTGGTGGATTCATCATCGAAATCACAAACCAATAATGACCGCTCATTTGTGTGAATAGAAATTAGGGTTTTGGTGGCGGAGAGGAAAGATAAGGGAGTGATGAAGTGAAAGAGACGGGAAGGAGGAAATGGAATGATTAGGTAAAAAAAATAAAACTGGTGACCCTGGCCCATTAAACCAGTAGTAGGTTTTAATATTAGTATAGTTTTCAGTTTTTGTGTTAAAAAAGAAAAGTGAGAAAAGTATATTGATTTACCTAAAAAGGAAAGTGGGAAAAGTTTTTAGGGACGGAGGGAGTAATTTTTAGTGATTTAAAACATTTTTTTGAATTTTAACTTCAACAGTAATTCTTATCTTCATTTCTTATTATTATAATAATAAGAAATTTGAATGAGATATGAAAGGAAGAGAGAGAAAATAACTAAAAAGAAGAGAGAGCAAATAATTTTTTATTGATGAAAATGAAATAAAGAATAACTTGTGCTTCCTTAAAAATAAGATATGAGAGAGCTGTATTAGTGATATAAAGAATCACTAAAATATTGTGGGAGTGCAATTTTTTTATCATATTTTATATATTTGGGATTAAGAAGGGTGCAGTTGACTTATTCTAAATACTCCAAAATATAGGGATTAAGGTTTATGCAGACTAAATTACTATAGATCAAATAATGCAAGATTCTCCTACTTGTCTGGGCAGTCACTTTGAGAGAATAAAGAGGCCCATCTTTTAACATTTAAACAAACACGTCACGTAAAAAAGCAATTTTCACCGAATTACTCTATCTTACGAGTGATATAATCTTTGAATTCTACTCTTTAAATGGACTAAGAATATTGCGTGGCTTTTACTTTTTCCTACTTAGTTTCTATTTCATGAGATAACAACATTGCACTAATTTTTATCCTTTGCTATTAGTGTAAAAGGTGTAAGAAAAGCAAGATTCAAAACTACGTACACTCAACAGAAATTTAGCTAGTCAAAATAGTACTACTAATTTCACGCCACAATAATGAGAGAATGTAACTGAAATTAAACACAACAGGTGACTTGAAATTCAAATAATTTGATTGCCTGGTTGCTAGCAAAGTTTCACCGGTATTTAGCTATCTAATTATACTTATTTGTAACTAGATATTAAATAAAAGCTGGGCCATGAAAAAACTAATTAAATATAACTAGTAAATTTTGTTTTTTAAATCATCCGGGCGCAAGCTCAGGGAAGCTCTTCTATACCTCCATCTATGAACATCGAAGTGGTTAAAAGAGAAGGGTGTAAAAATTAAAACCATTAAACTGTGTAAAAACAATTCCACCAAATTTAATACCCTGATTGTTTTTAGAGTAAATTAAGAGTTTTGCCGTAATTTACATCGATTTTCAAAATAATGGTTAAATTTTCAAATTATCAAAACAGTGGTCAATTTTTTTTTCCGCCTTTCAAAAAAATTATTATCATCAACTCCCGTTAGATCTTCGCCGTTAACTAATATATTTAAAACGTAAATTACATAATGTGGCTATATTTTACACTTATCTTTAAAATAATGACTACACTTTTAAATTTTCAATATAATGACATATTGTCACTTAAGGAAAAGTTTTAAAGAGTTGTTTTAGATTGATCATAATACTAGGTGTCGATTTATAAATCACTATTACTTTGGTTGTAAGTTTTTCCAATGGTTGGATACTCTTTTTTATATTTTTGCTAAATTTTGTATTCGTGTTTTTGTGCAAGGAAGTTGAAAAAATATAGAACTCAATACTTGATTGAATTAAAAGAAGTGAAAAAACTGAGTTTGTGTAGCAAGAGAAAACCATTCTTAAAAAAAAGATTTCTAACAATTTATAAAAATTTAACCATTATTTTAAAAATAAGTGTGAATAAAATAAGTGTGAATATCAGTTAATAATATTAGTGTAAACTAAGTAATTGTTTACCCGGAATAATATTAGTAAACCAAGTGTTTACTAATATTGTTTACCCGGAATAATATTATAGGTTAATAATATTTTAACCTATAATATTAGTTTAACCATATTAAGAGAAGTTAAGTATACTAAGAATTGTTTTAAGAATTAACTGTCAAAGCCCAATATGTCATAAAACAACGTACTTCCCAACACTGCATGGTTGTTTTACTAAAGGCAGACCTGGTCATTACCCCCCTCCATCGGTGCCGCTCTTTAGATCCCCTGCTTCATCTCTGACCGATATTTAAAATTATGTACTCCCTCCATGCCAATCAATTCTTTACGTTTGGTTTGGGCACGAAGGTTAAGAAATATGTATAAAATAGTTAAAAAAGAGAAAGAAAAGCGAGTGAAGTGGTGGGATCTATTGATTTTTAATGTATAAAAGGGAGATAGTGGAGTAAAAGTAGTGTAAAAACGAAGGAAAGTAGGAAAGTAGTGCGACCCATTAACTATTTGTGGTAAGTTTTTAAATGTAAAGAATTGGATGAAACATCCCAAAAAAAAGGAAAGTGTAAAAAAATTGTTGGGGCAGAGGAAGTATAACTTAACTAACATCATATTTCTCTTATATAGTTGAAACTTGATAGTTGAACCGTGATAAAATAACCATCGATAAAGTAATAATTTCATTAAGATAATATATTTCTCTAATCCTAACATAATGAATTTATAGATACAGTATATTTTTTACATTCAGCTGTTTTTAGAAATATTTATGATTGAATGAAACTTATCTATTTAGCCTAAATATATTTTTATATTAAGAATTGTTCCGACTATATTTAGCCTTGGTCCCTCTCTCTCTCTCCCTCTCCCTCTCCCTCTCCCTCTCTCCCTCTCTCTCTCCCCCCCTCTCTCTCTCTCCCTCTCTCTCTTAATCAACAACACAAACATTTACCAAACAAACATCAATAAACATACATTTCTAGGTTAAAAATTAAATTGTAAAACATAGACATACATATATGAGGAATGTATGCGTACACAAGTACATACAAATTTATGTGTATAGATAAGAAAGATAGAGGGAATTGAATGAGTACCTCTTGAACTTTAGGGTTATCCATGATTTAATTGATGAAATTTTAAATCTTTGAGATTTTAAAAATGAAAATGCGAGTAGAGAGATCGAGATGGAGGCCGGAGGGAGATTGATTGCTACTATGTTCTGCTTTAGAGCCTTATGATGCCAAACGTCGTCGTTTCCACTTTTTTCCTTTATCTTTTATATTTTACTTTATTTCGAATTCACAATAAGCTTCAATTTTTCCAAATAAGATAATTATTATATATATTTAAAATTTAAAGTATTCCAATATGAATTTAATAAACTCATTAAAAATTCATAAAAAAATATAATTTTTATATTGTTATGAAACTCAATATTCCTTTTTTTACTAAGAGTTTATTCTTGCTTTGCAAAAAAGTTATATTTTATTTCATTAGATGCTAATCTTTATTATTTTTAGTTTTGTGATTTTACTAGGTCCGATAAATAGGATTATTAATTAAAATTTTAAAATCCCATTTTAAGAGGATATTAACTTGTGATGGGATTGTTTTTAATACTAGTTTATAGCCCGTGCTACGCACACGGGAATCACAAAACTAAAAATAATTATTGGATTCCGTGAGGTAATTATTCGTCATTGGATGAAATATGTTACTCATTCGGTCCCAAAAGCATATTTATATTCAATTTTTTTATGATTAAAGGTGATTTAAATTTTTTATTTATAAAAAAGTTTTAAATAATTAATAGAGATATGTGTTCAACACCCCTGAATTTGGAGAAAAAGTTAAAGTGGACCGGTATCAAAAATTAAATTTGTATTCTCCTATTACGGATACAATAATATATTGTGTTATTGTGAATAGATGAAAAATACACTTTAATTTTTATGTGTATTTTAAAGTAAATTGAATGTATAGGTTTTTGTTATATTTTAAACTTTTTTAATTAAATGTTTAAGAATCAAAATATTTTATTCACAAAGAGAATAATCAGATAACACGAAACTAGTAAACGCCAACTTTTATTATTTCAATTAAATGACTACAATTCTTCCCAAATCTGCTTAGAAACTAATAATTGAAATTTAATATTAATCAGATAACACTATCTTTAGGAATTGGTTTACTTATAAACGGTAAAAATTCTTAATATTACTTAGTGTCAAAGCCATATTAACTGAAGGGTGAACTCTACTCAAAGTCGATCTTAATTATCAGTTGCACACTGTTTGATTTTGAGTAACATTTTCAGAAGCTTAAGGCTTGAAATCGGCATAAACTGTGCATGGTACAGCCATTACACTCAACATGAGCAAAATAAGTGCTTGTTTGGCAGGGTAATCATTTTGCTTAAATGGGTTTAAAGCCCATTTCGTGTTTTTACCTACTGTTTGGCAAGTTTATGATAATGATCATATCTTTACTTATACTAGCCTATATGCACGGGCTAGCTAAAATTCTTAGTAATTTATTAACTAATTTTTAATATGGTTAAAATAAGTAATATTAGTGTAAACAATTCTTAACACAATTCTTAATATTACTTAGTGTGAATATCAGTTAATAATATTTTAAAAATAAGTGTGACTAATAACTGAATGGCTCTACTCGGACCGGAATTTAAGAATTGTGACATAATATTTTTAGTATACTAAAAATATTTATAATTCAGCTGTTTCGTTAAGTATACTAAATTGGAATTAACTGAATGACAGTTAATTCCAATTTAGCTCCCGGAACAAGATCAATGCAATGTTGTATGTCTCTCATTGGAGGCAGCCCGGGAGGTAATTCTTCAGGTACTACATCTGAAAATTCATGAAGTAGAGGCTGCACTAGAGCTGGAATGTCAAACACCTCTTCATTTTCTTCTAAGACAACCAAAGCATAAGTTTCTCTAGACTCATGAATAGCTCTGTAAATTTCTTCCCTTGATAGTAGATTATTTCCTTCCCCTTTACAAGGTTTAGGAATGTTGTCCATTTTAGAAGGGCCCAAAATAATTTTTACACCATCTTTAACGAAACTATACGTGTTTTTAAAACCATCATGCTGAGTCTTTCTATCATATTGTCAAGGTCTACCAAGAAGTAAATGACATGCATCCATAGGAACAACATCGCATAGCACTTCATCTTTATATTTACTTCCAATTGAGAATTGCACTAAACATTGTTTTTCAACTCTTACTTCATTACCTTTGCGAAACCATGAAAGCTTATAAGGACATGGATGCTTCTCTGTCTTCAAGTTTAATTTCTGGACCATTTCATTGGACACCACATTCTCACAGCTCCCTCCATCTATGATGACATTACACACCTTTCCTTGTGAAGTACACCTTGTGTGGAATATGTTGCTACGAAGCCAAGAATCATCCGGAGATTGCATGGAATTTAAACTTCTTCGAATAACCAAAAATTCCCCCTGATCTTCATAGGTGATTTCCTCCTCCTCTTTCTCACTTCCTCCTTCATCCCATGTAGTCTCTCCTCCTATTTCTTCCTCCAAAATTGTGACAACTTTACGGTTTGGGCAATCAGAGGCGATGTGTCCAAAACCTTGACATTTGAAGCACTTTATTGAGGCTTTTGAACCACTACCTTTGCTAGGACCAGCTGCATTATCATTCTTTGTTGATGATTTAGGAATTACGTTCTTGTCACTAGGAGAAAATTTTCTGGAAACACTTGGTTTGGTTGAACCAATAGCTTATCCCGGAACACAATTCTTATAGGTAATATTTATAAACAATTATAAACACTAAGTAACATTTTTGATTGTGTTAAGTGTTTGGTTGAATTATAAACACTTAGTATTTACATAAGTTAATACTAAAAATATTAACTTATCCCGGAACACAATTCTTAGTATACTTAACTAAATATAGTCGGAACATTGCTATACTAAAAATGTTTTTAGTATAGCTTAAAATATAAGTAAACTTATCGCCAAGGCTGATAAGTGATACCAGCTTCTGCCCCTAAAGTATGTTGAGGTTTTGAGTTCCTTGAAGGGAACAAAGCGAAAGGATTACAAGCTTTGGTACAGATCATTTTCACACGAAAGACGTCTTTAACCTTATTGTTAAAATAATTATAAGCTAAACTTAGATTATTATTTTAATAATATTGAATGTTCATGGAAGCACCTAGAATAGACCTTTGAGATTCAAGACTTTTGAGTTCATGATCTTTTGAGATTATGACCTTTAGCTTTTCATGTACCTAAGGAGTTACATATTGTAGTAGGTTCTATGGAGGCCTATAAATAGGACACTCTTTCAAGATTTGTAATCATCAAGTTTTATATAATATTTTGAGTGAAAATACAAGTGTGAGTTTATATCTTTTTTGTGTGAGTTAGTTGTGTGGATTATTGAGAACAAGTTTCTTCTCTTTAATCTCCAACTCTTTTATACTTAAGTTCCTTCAAAGTGGTATCAAGAGCCAGGTTAAGTGATGTCTTCCAGCAACAATATGTTGCAACCTCAACTTCCACGTTTGACGGGAAAGAATTACAATGGAGAATCCAAATGAAGGTGTTATATGGATCTCAAGATCTTTGGGAGATAGTTGAAAATGGTTATGAAGAATCGGCAAATCAAGCCAATCTCTCACCGCAACAATTGAACACTTTAAAGGAGAACCGAAAGAAGGACAAGAAGGCCCTCTACTTTATTTATCAAGCTGTGGATGAAGTAATTTTTGAGAGAATTTCGACGGCATCAACATCAAAGGAGGCATGGGACATCCTCAACAAGGCCTACAAAGGTGAAGAAAAAGTAAAAATGGTGAGACTTCAAGCTCTAAGAGGTGAGTTTGATTTACTAAAAATGAAAGAAAGTGAAACGGTGGAGGAATTATATAATCGGACAATTTTAATTGTTAATCAACTTCGTGTTAATGGAGAAGATATTTCGGATAAAAGAGTCTTGGAAAAAATTCTTCGTAGTATGACTAGAAAATATGAGCATGTTGTTGTGGCCACAGAAGAATCAAAAGATTTAAATACTTTCTCTCTTGAAGAATTGTTGGGCTCACTACAATCTCACGAGCTCCGCATCAAGCAATTTGACTCCTCTCCTTCCGAGCAAGTTTTTCAAGTTCAAGATACTAGTCGTGGTGGTTTTAGAGGAAGAGGTGGAAGATGATCATTTCGTGGGTTCGAGGACAAGGAAGAGGAAATGTGCAAAGTAGAAATTTTAACTCAAATCAAAGAGGAAGAGGAAGAGCTCGTGGAGGTTTAAATGGAAGAGGAAGAGGTAATTCTTTTAATTTTCAATGCCATTATTGTCATAAAATTGGGCATATGAAAAAAGATTGTTATAAAAGAATTAATGATGAAAAAGATTCCAATTTTCTACATGAGGATATTGAGGAGAAAGATGAAAGTATGCTTCTTGTTAGCAATGTTCAAGAAGAGTCACTTGATGATGTTTGGTATATCAATAGTGGTTGTAGCAACCACATTGTTGGGTCCCAATGTGTTTGTAGAAGGGGGGGTTGAATACAAACAGTACCGAATAATCGAATTAAATGCGGAATAAAAAATGTGAAACAAAATTCAAGTTAAATAAAAATATTATTAAACTTGAAAGGTGTTACAACAACTGTATCGATTACAAGGTATTAATCTCAAATTAATTATCACAAATCTAGAATAAATTCGACATGAACTTTTTCTATTTTTGTAATAAAAAGATTCAAATGCTAAACGCAATTTGAGATTAAGTTCTAGGGATTTTGATCCGCTAGATTGTTACACAAGAACAAGATAAATAATTCTAGTGGTTTGGATTTAACATTAACAAACTAGAAATTGATCTTGAATTTCTGCAGATGAAGGATGATATATTTCAAGGCGGCTGCTCTTTTGTTCTTGACTTGTGTTTGAATGATGGATAATTGAAAGAAAGTCTTCTGCTTCTTTTTAATCAACAAACCAATAGAATTGAATTGGCATGACAATCCTATAGCTGGCAAGACTTTCGGTAGGACAATTGAATGAACTAGCAAGACAATCTGAATGAACTAGCATGACAATCAGAATGAACTAGCAAGACAATCATCCTCCTAGAGTAACTTTCGGTGAGACAATTGACAATGGCCTAGCATGACAATCGGTATGACAATCCTGATTGTCATGCTAGTTCATTTTCAATTGTCTTGCTGATTTAATGCTTGAATTTAATCCAATTAAGCTTCTGAAAATTCCTAAAATTCCTAGAATTAATTCAGAATTAATTAATCAATTAATTCAATTAATAAATAAATTATTCTTCGCAGAAATAATTTATTTTCTTAATTAAATTAGATGAATTAATTAATTAATAGAGAATTAATTCTAGTCTTGAGCAGCAACCATTCTTCTGCAAATCTTCTGAAAATCACTGAAAATTATGAATCAATTCCACCACTTCAACGTTGACACTCGATGTACTGTCTGGTTCATGAGTGACTAACTTCCGTGACGTTTCTTCATGTCTTGACTCTGACACTTTGATTTTCTTCAGATTAAATCCTTGTAATTAATGATACTCTAACGAGATCTCTGTCACTTGATTAAATCCACGATCTTGATTTATATCACTGAGGCATGATCAACTTCTTGAACTTCTTCCAGTGAATTAACTCCTCAAGTCTGTAGATGAACCTTGTTTCTGAATCCTTTGACATATATTACTTTGCGAGATCTCTTTGACGGTCGATCCACTATTTACTTATTACATTCTTATTTGAGTTGAGTTGAATCCTCGAATATACAAATAGGCTATGACATATGACTTACAATCTCCCCCTATTTGTTTGTTAGACAATAACACACAAATACCTAGAGGATAACTCAACTAACAAATAAGAAAAAGATATAAACAGAAATACAAAGTAAATAGCAGAAAATTTCTGGATGAGATTTAACATTTTCCAGATTCCAAGTAGATGTTCCTCTAGACTGAACATATCTTCAAGTAGTTCCATCTTCATTTGTACAACCACATTTCCTGTTTGAGAAGCCCATATCTCTTGCTTCTCCCCCTATGAGAATCAACTGATTAAAGAAGATCACCTTGGTTTTACCACCTCTCCCGTACAATAGGATCCGTAGATAAAAACCAATGGTACTCCCCTAACAGCTTCTTCCCTTACTAGGAAATCACCTTGTGTTTACCACCTCTCCCGTACAATAGGATCCGTAGTTACAAACAACAATGGTGTGGTATAGTGTACATATAGGATCTTTTTCTTCCTCCCTGCTATTTCTCCCCCTTAGTTGAGGAATCCTCCAAACTATTACTTAAGCTTCTATCTCCCCCTTAAAGAAGGAATGTATGCCGTCGTCTGAAGGAGTTCTCATATTTCACTTGGTTGGAAAAGAAATAACAAGTAGTTTCTTTTTCTTCCTCACTGTGAGTGTGTGATTGTGTTTTAGTGTACCTCACATGTGTTTCACTCTTCTCTCCACTCGTGTTTACACTCATTCTCACAAGTGTATCACTCTTCTCTCATAGCTCCATAATCCAGCTGTACCTGCAAGGAAAATCACCTTAGCCATCCTTAAGGAGGTCACAGGTGGTGCAATGGGAGTTCACAAATCCCCATCCTTGTTAAACTCGTCAGATGAATCTGAGTCATAATTTACAAGTTGCTAGTTTCCCTTTTAGGGTTCCAGATTTGAATTCTGGGAAGGTAAACAATGATCCAACGAATTTAGCATAAAGATCAAAGTTCCCTTCTAATGTCTGTGAAGACATTTCCTTGTGACTCATCAGGTAATATCTGAATCATTGTCAACAAGTTGCCGATCTGCACCTATGTCAGATCCACTATCCGCAGATGCATCCAGGGGATTTAAGCCTGGGGAGGTAGATACTGACCACTGACATATGGCTTTTGGATCAGTATCCTCTCCTAACACCTGTAAAGGCAATTGGTCCGTTAACGAACCTTGAACAATCGAATCTGACCTTAAAATGGTCGAAACTCTTGTTTCCGTCAACTCATCCTTTGTGTGTGTAACCTCTTCTTGTGCATCAAGAATTGTTTATGTTTGAAGTGGTGACACTACATCGGATACCTTGGCCGACAGGCAAAATTCAATAGACTCACCCTGTTGAGAGAATGAATCTAGTAACTGTTTTTGTGCCTTTTCAGCCATTACATCTTTTTGAGAAGATGTATGGGGGCTAGCAGTTGTCTCGGTTTAAATACTACTCATCTATGTAGGAGACAGAGCTACTGGGTTGACTACAGAACCTTCCTTATGTGGTGCACTAGGCACTATCTCCCTCACGCTCATTCATACTACTTTTAGTGGTAAAAGAGTGTTGGTTGGTTCTGTTTTTGTGTTCGTCTTTACAGTCTGGGATAGACGTTGTGGGTTTTCAACCTCATGACTGTCAATGAAAGAAAGTCATTGGAGACTGAACCTGTATCATAGAACATATGGTAATAGAGAGAAAATGATTTACAATAGTGATTTCAAAAGATTTTACATGAAATAAGAAATCACTAATGTAGAAAGAAGTTTGATTTTTGTTTTTCAAAATGAATGAGTTTTTGATAAAACATTGATCACTTAGGGTAAAGTCTAAGTAATTCTCATTCATGTCAAAAGCTTACAAATATCTGCAACATAATGTTAACAACATATCATTGACCGATACTTGTCAAGTACTTTAGATACTAATTGTTATGTTGCATAATCAATATATCACTGCACATATAAAACAATATGATTGTGCCTAATGATATGATAGTTATAAATATGACGACTCTACTAGTTCATATAAAATTATAACTTCTGTTAGAGTGCCATACCATGTCCTTGACGATTGCTTGAGTAGTACACTAGTTCATACCAACCTGAAGTGAGATTGTGAAGAAGAGATTGCATAGTCCAATAGATCTGCAGCTGCAAAGTCCATGAACTGTGGTGCATTGACTTCCTCTTTTGACTCACCAACCAGGAGTACACTTGTACACATCTTACTAGAGTCCAATTCCAAGTGTAATGTGCATCAGGTGCTTGATATGTCGTAATATTCCCAAGTCTCGTCACTGGTGCTATATGTTAGATACTGCTTCCTGATAATAACCTAGCACAATATACAAAATTACAATGATAACATTCCCAGCTTGCAAACAGCCATATCCCTCAGATAAACCTTTGCTGTTATCTCCAATGGTAACCAGGGGGCCAGCTTTCTCAACCACATTTGATAGCAGGGCTCTATCTCCGGTCATATGTCTTGATGATCCACTGTCAAGAATCCACACTACCGGTTATACTTGTTTAATGCCCTGCACTACAAATGGATTAGACCTTCTTCGGAACCCAAACTTGGTTGGGCCCGGCATACTTGTAGAACTGTCCTTTGTCAGGCAAAACAACATTTTTAATTTTAATTGCCTCAACTTTCTCAATGACTGAACATTTGACCTTGTAAACAGCGTTAACAAATTTCTGTTTAAGCTTAGGCACAAATGTCTCCTTTCTAGCCTTAGAAGGACTAGCAGTCTTAGACCTATCATGCTTCTTGTTATTCACATGCTGACGAGGAGTAGTCTTATCATTAGACACATGCTTACCATTAAAATAAGCATACATCATATTAAAAGCACAAGACATACAATTAGCAACACCACATGCTTTATGAGAGTGATTAACAGCAGGCAATTTATGCATGGTAGACATGGCATTATTGTTATCCAACTCATGTGTGTCTGAGTTAGTCTCAGTTGCTTTCACAACTTTGACTGGAACTTTCGACTCACTTGACTTGGAAACAATCTTCTCATTAGCATGATCCTCAGCACGTATTTCCTCTTGAATAACAGAAGAGGTCGCATCAAATGGTTCAGCAATTGATGCTTTATAGAGGGGTTCATCAACACCCTTAAGCACATGTGGTACTTCCCTCCCTTTAGCACAGACATGAGGAGGGGAGTTTATGCCTAATTCTCCAATAGCAGCATTGTAATCATAACCTATTCCAGATGTTTGATTAACAGCTTGCTTACTGTAGAACTCTTTAGCCTTCGAACAAGAATTGAAGTAGGCTCTAACCTTAGTCTCAAGACCGGTGATCTTGTCTTTGAGAATAATTTCGAGTTTTCTATAACAGTCAACTCTATTCTCTAGAAAAGATACCTGTTCTTTTAATTTGTCTTGATTAATGTGCACAAGTCTTAATTCATTGACCTCTTTCTCAAGGTCTGTGATCTGTAAACTTAACAGTTCATTATCACGACGTGCACAATCTAAGTTACCTCTTAGATGATAAACCATTTCAGCATCAGAAAGTTTTACCTCTATTCTTGACGATGAAGCTTTTCCATCAATAGCCATAAGAGCAAGATTTCCTTCATCTTCATCTTCACTGTCAGTATCATCCCAGCTTCTTCCCTTTGCCAGATAAGCCCTTTCAGAGTTCTTTCTTACTTGCTTTGGCTTCCTACATTCTGTGGCAAAGTGTCCCAACTCATTGCAGTTATAGCATCTAATGGTGCTTCGATCAACCATCCCTGTTTTGTACCCACCACTGCTGGTGTTATAGGATGAAGATCCACCTTTCTGGAATTTGTTGTAGTTGGACTTGTACTTAAGCTTGGGATTCCTCCTGAATCTGACATGGGAGAATCTCTTGACAATTTGGGCCATTGATTCATCTTCCAATTGCTCCAGCTCTTCCAAGGAATAAAAATCATCACTTGATTGATTTGTAGTAGGAGGATCATATTCTGCTACTAACTCATTTTCCTCACCCTTGGAAAACTGTACCATTCTTTCTAACTGTTGAGATTGTTGTTGTTGTTGACCTTCAGCTACAAGTGCAGTAGATGTGCTGACCATTCTATCCTTCCCGTAGACTTCCTTCTGTTGAATCTGCTCCAACTCATAGGTTTTTAACACTCCATAGAGCCTGTCCAAAGAAATCTCACTCAGATCTCTAGCTTCTCTAATGGCAGTGATTCTATGTTCAAGATGAGCTGGCAGTGTTAAAAGGAACTTTTTGTTGACCTCCCTGATTGAATAATACTTTCCATTGATGTTCAGGTTGTTGATCAACGCATTGTACCTCTCAAACACTTCAGTAATTCCTTCTCCTGGATTTGATTTGAAATGTTCATATTCAGAGGTTAGGATTTCCAACTTGTTCTCCCTAACTTCCTCTGTGCCTTCATTAATCACCTCAATAGTTTCCCACATGTGTTTGGAATTTTTACAGTTCATCACATGTCTGTTCATCAGGGGATCAAGGGAATCAATTAATATTAATTGAAGGCTGGCATCCAAGGAGGCTTCTTCCTTCTCAGCAGGAGTAAAATCTTCAGGCTCTTTTGGATAGGTTCTAGCTTCAGTAGTCACCACACCATCTATTATTACCTCCGGTTCAATAACCATCGGAGTTTTTATACCCTTCTTTAACAAGTTTGAATATTTGGGATTTGCAACTTGTAAGAATAATAGCATCTTCTTCTTCCACATGATATAATTCTCTTTATCAAATTGTGGAATTTTAACGGTTCCAACTTTATGTGAAGTCATTATGAATTTTTGAATAAATAAAAATTCAAGGAGTTGAAAAATCACAAAAGTCTAGGATCTTGATTTGTTCGTTAATCAGAAGGCTCTGATACCAATTGTTGGGTCCCAATGTGTTTGTAGAAGGGGGGGTTGAATACAAACAGTACCTAATAATCGAATTAAATGCAGAATAAAAAATGTGAAACAAAATTCAAGTTAAATAAAAATATTATTAAACTTGAAAGGTGTTACAACAACTGTATCGATTACAAGGTATTAATCTCAAATTAATTATCACAAATCTAGAATAAATTCGACATGAACTTTTTCTATTTTTGTAATAAAAAGATTCAAATGCTAAACGCAATTTGAGATTAAGTTCTAGGGATTTTGATCCGCTAGATTGTTACACAAGAACAAGATAAATAATTCTAGTGGTTTGGATTTAACATTAACAAACTAGAAATTGATCTTGAATTTCTGCAGATGAAGGATGATATATTTCAAGGCGGCTGCTCTTTTGTTCTTGACTTGTGTTTGAATGATGGATAATTGAAAGAAAGTCTTCTGCTTCTTTTTAATCAACAAACCAATAGAATTGAATTGGCATGACAATCCTATAGCTGGCAAGACTTTCGGTAGGACAATTGAATGAACTAGCAAGACAATCTGAATGAACTAGCATGACAATCAGAATGAACTAGCAAGACAATCATCCTCCTAGAGTAACTTTCGGTGAGACAATTGACAATGGCCTAGCATGACAATCGGTATGACAATCCTGATTGTCATGCTAGTTCATTTTCAATTGTCTTGCTGATTTAATGCTTGAATGTAATCCAATTAAGCTTCTGAAAATTCCTAAAATTCCTAGAATTAATTCAGAATTAATTAATCAATTAATTCAATTAATAAATAAATTATTCTTCGCAGAAATAATTTATTTTCTTAATTAAATTAGATGAATTAATTAATTAATAGAGAATTAATTCTAGTCTTGAGCAGCAACCATTCTTTTGCAAATCTTCTGAAAATCACTGAAAATTATGAATCAATTCCACCACTTCAACGTTGACACTCGATGTACTGTCTGGTTCATGAGTGACTAACTTCCGTGACGTTTCTTCATGTCTTGACTCTGACACTTTGATTTTCTTCAGATTAAATCCTTGTAATTAATGATACTCTAACGAGATCTCTGTCACTTGATTAAATCCACGATCTTGATTTATATCACTGAGGCATGATCAACTTCTTGAACTTCTTCCAGTGAATTAACTCCTCAAGTCTGTAGATGAACCTTGTTTCTGAATCCTTTGACATATATTACTTTGCGAGATCTCTTTGACGGTCGATCCACTATTTACTTATTACATTCTTATTTGAGTTGAGTTGAATCCTCGAATATACAAATAGGCTATGACATATGACTTACACACATGACCGAAAATAAAAATTGCTTTGTGAATTTTGATGAAAGCGTCCAACGAGAAGTCAAGACGGGTAATAAGAATAGGCTCGTCGTCAAAGGGTATGGAGATGTTCCAATCCAAACAAAGCAAGGTACAAACTATATCTCTAGTGTTTATTATGTTCCCGATCTTAAGCATAATCTTTTAAGTGTTGGGCAACTTTTAAGAAAGGCACATCATGTGAATTTTAAAGATGATTTTTGTGAGATAAGAGACAAAAATGGCCTTCTTGTTGTAAGAGTCAAGATGACATCAACTAAAATGTTTCCATTGAAAATTCAAAATGAGTCTCTTCCATGCTTTTCTAATATTGTGAATGACAAGTCTTGGCTTTGGCATCTTCGATATAATCACTTGAGTTTTAGCACTTTATCCAAGATTTGTAAAGGTCACATGGTGAGAGGCATCCCAAATATTCAAAGTCAAGATAAAGTGTGTGAAGATTGTGTTTTTGGAAAGCATCATCGAGATCCATTTCCAAAAGGCAAGGCATGGCGGACAAAAAAGCCATTGGAATTAGTACATTCAGATTTGTGTGGACCCATGCGCATAAACTCTATTGGAGGTAGCCGTTATTTCCTCACTTTTATTGATGATTATAGTCGCAAGATATGGATTTATTTTCTCAAAGAAAAATCTCAAGTATTTGAAGTGTTTAAAGATTTTAAAGCATATGTGGAGAAAGAAAGTGGTTGTTCTTTAAAGACACTACGATCCGATCGTGGTGGTGAATAAATGTCCGAAGAATTTGGAAGTTTTTTGAGGAAGCATGGAATTCACCATCAACTAACGGTTCGTTCAACCCCTCAACAAAATGGGGTAGCCGAGAGGAAGAACCGAATAATTATGGAGCTTGTTCGATGTATGTTGAAAACAAAAAGATTGCCTAAGATGTTTTGGGCTGAAGCGGTGGCATGTGCTTGTTATGTTCTTAATCGTGCACCTACTAAAAGTGTACAAGGGAAAACTCCACAAGAAGCTTGGAGCCACAAGAAGCCATGTGTCTCTCACTTCCGAATTTTTGGAAGCATTTGTTACTCTCATGTGCCCGATGAAAAGAGAGGCAAACTTGATGACAAATTTGAAAAATGCATCTTTGTTGGTTATAGTGAAGTTTCCAAGGCATACAAGTTATACAATCATATCACAAGAAAGGTTGTAATTAGTCGTGATGTGATCTTCAATGAGGAGGCTTCATGGGAATGGAAGAATGAGAAAGAAAGTTCAAGTGTTTTTCTTGATAATGATACCTTTGATCCAATTGAAGAAGAAGGCTCCACTCCACCTACTCCGCCAAACTCATCATCATCCTCAAGTTCCGAATCTCTACCTAGAAAGACAATAACTATGGCGGATCTCTATGGAGAAACAAAAAGAATTTTGGAAGATGAGTTTGTTGATTTTTCCTTATATGCAAATGCGGATCCGGTCTCTTTTGAAGATGCCGCTAAAGAAAATAAATGGAGGCATGCCATGGATCAAGAAATTGATGCAATCGAACGAAATCAAACATGGGAGTTAGTTGAAGATCCTAAAGGAAAGAAACCTATTCGAGTCAAGTTTGTCTATTTTGGTATATCGATAGTGGTTGTAGCAACCACATGACCGGAAATAAAAATTGTTTTGTGAATTTTTGATGAAAGCGTCCAACGAGAAGTCAAGACGGGTAACAATAATAGGCTCGTCATCAAAGGGTGTGGAGATGTTCCAATCCAAACAAAGCAAGGTACAAACTATATCTCTAGTGTTTATTATGTTCCCGATCTTAAGCATATTCTTTTAAATGTTGGGAAACTTTTAAGAAAGGGACATCATGTGAATTTTAAAGATGATTTTTATGATATAAGAGACAAAAATGGCCTTCTTGTTGTAAGAGTCAAGATGACATCAACTAAAATGTTTCCATTGAAAATTCAAAATGAGTCTCTTCCATGCTTTTTTAATATTGTGAATGACAAGTCTTGGCTTTGGCATCTTTGATATAATCACTTGAGTTTTAGCACTTTATCCAAGATTTGTAAAGGTCATATGGTGAGAGGCATCCCAAATATTCAAAGGCAAGATAAAGTGTGTGAAGATTATGTTTTTGGAAAGCATCATCGAGATCCATTTCCAAAAGGCAAGGTATGGCGAACAAAAAAGCCATTGGAATTAGTACATTCAGATTTGTGTGGACCCATGCGCACAAACTCTATTGGAGGTAGCCATTATTTCCTCACGTTTATTGATGATTATAGTCGCAAGATGTGGATTTATTTTCTCAAAGAAAAATTTCAAGTATTTGAAGTGTTTAAAGATTTTAAAGCATATGTGGAGAAAGAAAGTGGTTGTTCTTTAAAGACACTACGATCCGATCATGGTGGTGAATATATGTCCGAAGAATTTGGAAGTTTTTTGAGGAAGCATGGAATTCACCATCAACTAACGGTTCGTTCAACCCCTCAACAAAATGGAGTAGCCGAGAGGAAGAACCGAATAATTATGGAGCTTGTTCGATGTATGTTGAAAACAAAAAGATTGCCTAAGATGTTTTGGGCTGAAGCGGTGGCATGTGCTTGTTATGTTCTTAATCATGCATCTACTAAAAGTGTACAAGGGAAAACTCCACAAGAAGCTTGGAGCCACAAGAAGCCATGTGTCTCTCACTTCCGAATTTTTGGAAGCATTTGTTACTCTCATGTGCCCGATGAAAAGAGAGGCAAACTTGATGACAAATCTGAAAAATGCATCTTTGTTGGTTATAGTGAAGTTTTCAAGGCATACAAGTTATACAATCATATCACAAGAAAGGTTGTAATTAGTCGTGATATGATCTTCAATGAGGAGGTTTCATGGGAATGGAAGAATGAGAAAGAAAGTTCAAGTGTTTTTCTTGATAATGATGCCTTTGATCCAATTGAAGAAGAAGGCTCCACTCCACCTACTCCGCCAAACTCATCATCATCCTCAAGTTCCGAATCTCTACCTAGAAAGACAAGAACTATGGCGGATCTCTATGGAGAAACAAGAAGAATTTTGGAAGATGAGTTTGTTGATTTTGTCTTATATGCAAATGCGGATCCGGTCTCTTTTGAAGATGCCGCTAAAGAAAATAAATGGAGGCATGCCATGGATCAAGAAATTGATGCAATCGAAAGAAATCAAACATGGTAGTTAGTTGAAGCTCCTAAAGGAAAGAAACCTATTCGAGTCAAGTGGGTTTACAAGAAAAAGATGAATGCACAAGGTGAAGTTGAGAAACATAAGGCGCGATTGGTGGTTAAAGGTTACAAACAAAAGTATGGTGTTGATTACAAAGAAGTTTTTTCTCCCGTGGTACGCCTTGAAACAATTCGTTTGATACTTTCTTTGGCCGCACAAAATATGTGGCAAGTTCACCAAATGGATGTCAAATCTGCCTTTTTGAATGGCGAATTGCAAAAAGAGGTGTATATTGATCAACCACTGGGCTATGTGAAGAAGAATGAAGAAAATAAAGTATATCGGTTGAAGAAGGCTTTATACGGCTTAAAACAAGCCCCACGTGCATGTTATAGCCACATAGATGAGTATTTTGTAAAGATGGGATTCAAGAGGTGTCCATTTGAGCATACACTTTACATAAAGGAGAACAAAGATAAAATTACAATCATTGGCTTATATGTGGATGATTTGGTTTTTACGGGAAATAATCATGATGATATTGAAGAATTCAAGAAGAATATGATACAAGAATTTGAGATGACCGATTTGGGTTCACTTCACTACTTTCTTGGTATTGAGGTAAAGCAAGATGAAAAGGGAATTTTTATCTCTCAAGAAAAGTATGCAAAGGATTTGATGAAGAAATTTCGAATGGAAGAGGCGAAACCATGTAGTACTCCCGTTGAAGTTGGCTTGAAATTAAGTAAGGATGATGATTCTAAATTTGTTGATCCTACATTATATAGAAGTCTTGTAGGGAGTTTGATGTACTTGACCGCCACTCGGCCGGATATCACATATGGTGTTAGCTTGATTATTAGATTCATGGAGCAACCAAAGAGGACACATTGGGAGGCCAGAAAGAGAATCTTGAGGTATGTTCGGGGAACACTTGGAGATGGACTTTATTATCAAAAGGAAAATGACTCTAAGGTGCTTGGATATTGTGATAGTGACTGGGCCGGAAGTGTTGATGATAGTAAAAGTACTTCAGGAAATGTTTTCTTTGTTGGCTCTTGTGCAATCACATGGATGTCAAAGAAACAACAAGTTGTGGCTCTCTCAATAGCGGAGGCGGAATATATTTCTTCATCATTAGCTAGTTGTCAAGCATTATGGATCACATGGGTGTTGGAGAATCTCAAGCATGCCGCTAAAAAAAGTCCAATTATTTATTGTGATAGCAAGTCAGCGATAGCACTCACGGAAAATCCGGTATTTCATGGAAAGAGTAAGCACATAAGAATCAAATATCATTTTATCCGAGACTTGGTGAAGAAAGGAGAAGTTGTGATTCAACATTGCAAGTCACAAGATCAAATTGGTGATATCTTTATGAAACCTTTGAGGCCCGATATTTTTAAGGAGTTGAAGAATAAACTTGGCATGAGAAAAAAGTTTAGCTTAAGGGGGATGTTAAAATAATTATAAGCTAAACTTAGATTATTATTTTAATAATATTGAATGTTCATGGAAGCACCTATAATAGACCTTTGAGATTGAGTTCATGGTCTTTTGAGATTATGACCTTTAGCTTTTCATGTACCTAGGGAGTGACATATTGTAGTAGGTTCCATGGAGGCCTATAAATAGGACACTCTTTCAACATTTGTAATCATCAAGTTTTATATAATATTTTGAGTGAAAATACAAGTGTGAGTTTATATCTTTTCTGTGTGAGTTAGTTGTGTGGATTGTTGAGAACAAGTTTCTTCTCTTTAATCTCCAACTCTTTTATACTTAAGTTCCTTCACTTATACCAGGATGAGCAAGACTCTCAGTGTGGACAATTCAGAGGATGATGACTCACTTCGCCCTAAACAACTTAGAGTACGCGTACAAGTCTTACATGATTAAAAAGTTAACTTCCTTCTAACTGCATCGCAGCTAGTGCTCATGGTAGCCTACCTGTTCCTTTCATCATCTGTATAATGAACATATACAATCATGTGCATTTGCAACTTGTGTAACACTTTGCTGCAATAGTCAAGTGCTGGATCAGACAAACTTGTGCATATGTTAATCATTTATATATGTATACAAATGCATTTCTGTTTCAGAACATCTCACTAACAACAGGAGATTTCCGAACTTCACAATATCAGGTCACCGAAGTTGAACCAGGCCAATTGCACAATGCATCCAGAAGGCGCTCGTAAAGTTAATGCAGAGCAGGTTGGCATGTAATATTGTAATTATATCGATATGTAATTGGAGTAAGGCGGTTTTAGTGGTACGTTTGGTGGTGTCAGAGTCAAGTTGCACGCGTTAAAGTGTAGATATATTAATTTATTTTATTTATTTTATTATATAAGGGGTGCTAAAGTGTATAAATGATTAGAATGAGTTTAATTGAACAAACTAGATTTTTATTATATATGAGTTCATTAGGAAAACTATTTAAAACAATTTGAGTAGGCTTTAGTTTTTAAATGACCTTATCAACCCAACTCTAGGCTTTAGTTTTTAAATGAGCTTATCAACCCTCACGACCAAAAATCTAACCGTACCATCTGAAATTATAGAGTGAAAAATAGAAAATTTTAATTAATTAAAAATTACAAAAAAACATAAATTTAATGAGTAAAGCAAGTAAAGTAAATAAATCCAAATTAATATTATGGCAAAGAAAATATCTAAATTAATACTAATAAAAAGAATATTATCAACTTCTTTATGATAAATATAATTCTCATATTATCTATTATTATCTTAATATTTTATTATATCCTATACATGATTGGAGTAAAGAACAAAAATAAAAAATTTAATAGTATATGATATAATAAATTTATTAAGTGAACATGTATAAATTTAAAAATTTAAAAATTAGAAAAATATTAAGTTTTAAGCAATAAAAATCACACTAAATAATAATAATTTTTTTTAAAAAAAAGCTAATAACAATAGTAAACATAGTCTATAAAAGAAGAATTCAAGTTTAATTGGACGTCAGACCAAATTTCACCCATAAATTTTTTATTAAAAAGTTTCTAATATAAAAAAATACACAAAGTAAATTGTAATTCACAATATTCACCATCTGAAAATTATAAAGTGAAAAATAGAAAATTTTAATTAATCAAAAATTACAAAAAAACCTAAATTTCATGAATAAAGCAAGTAAAGTAAATAAATTCAAATGAATACTAATAAAAATAATATCATTAACTTATTTATGATAATTATAAATTCTCATATTTTCTATCATTATCTTAATATTGTATTATATTCTATATACATAATTGGAGTAAAGAACAAATATAAAAAAATTAATTGAATATAGTATAATAAATTTGTTAAGTGAATATGTATACATTTAATAAATTTAAAATTAGAAAAAAATGATTTTTTAAAATTAGTGTTAATAAAATTAGTTTTAGCAACTAATTAAAGTTAGAGATGTCATTTTATAATTTTTTCAAAAAAATAAATTATTTATGTAAGGCCCTTTAGGTGGTAGGGTAAGATGATGGGGGTGTCAAGGAACAACAGCTAAGCAAAAAAAACAATATAATACGTACTAGATTTGCAAAAAAAGATCATAATACTTATAAACGGAAAAAATAATATAAAAATCACAATAAATACTAAACTATAATAAAAATTTAAAAAGAAGCTAATAACGATAGTAACATAGTCTACAAGATTAATTGGACTTTATACCAAATTTCACCCACAAATTTTTTATTAAAAACTTTTTAATATAAAAAAGTAGACAAAATAAATTGAAATTCATAATATTCACCATCTAAAAATGATAGAGTGAAAAATAGAAAATTTTAATTAATTAAAAATTACAAAAAACATAAATTTCATGAGTAAAGCAAGTAAAGTAAATAAATCCAAGTTAATACTACTAAAGAATATTATCAACTTATTTATGATAATTATAATTCTCATATTTTCTATCATTATCTTAATATTTTATTATATCCTATACATGATTGGAGTAAAGAACAAAAATAAAAATTTAACTGTATATGATATAATAAATTTATTAAGTGAACATGTATAAATTTAAAAATTTTAAAATTAGAAAAATATGAAGTTTTATGCAAAAAATAATTAAAGTAAAATAAAAAACTAATGTTCATAAAATAAGTTTTAGCAACTAATTAGAGTTAGAGATGTTATTTTATAATTTTTTCAAAAAAAAATTAATTAAATCTAATTTAAAAGTTTATATAAAAAAAAAGATATCTAAAGCTAGTATTAAGTTAAAACCTGTACAGAGGATTTGGACTAAACGCGACTATGGGAGTTGAGTGCTCTCCCTATTATAAACTAGTCCACATCCAACTGAAGTGAACCAGTGGTTCAGAATTTTGATTAGTTTTCTGTAAAGAGAATAAAAAAATAGCCTAATTGGAAAAACTTTTTTATATATATATATATACAAAAGGCTGTAACATTAAGTTTGTAACATTAACTTTTTTGATCTTGCAAATTATATGCCTCAATCAAGTTTGTGACCAAGGCCAATTCCTTGCCTTCATGACCCAATCAAGTTTGTGACAAAGGCCAATTCCTTGCCCTTCATGACCTCGTAGATAGACAACTTCTCTACCTGTTTGCTCTATAATCTATAATCTGCATTTCGAAATCTAACTAGTTTCCACAATCACACTTAGCCGAACCAAAATATATATCGCCAGTCAAGCATTCTAAGTGAACTCCTACGAGAACGTCTTGTCCATCATCATTGTTCCCCTATGATTATGAATTGACTAGTCAGCAGATAATTTGCAAAACGATCTCTTATACAAACTTAATGTTACCTTCACAAGAACGATATACTCGATCCCATCTAACTTCGAACGATAAGCGTAAGCTTGAAATAGACCCCATTTAGTTGGCAAACTTGAAACAGAAGTTCTTTCAACTAGTTTTTCCCTCTTTCTTTTATACGTACAATAACACAAGTGCAATGTAATCAATTTAAGAGAAGAGAAAATGAAACCCCCAAATTCGATGAAAATTTATAAAAAATCGAGAAATTTAAAACATCATCCTTTGATGATTTTGATGATATAAATGGATAGAGGATGATCTAGGATTCAATTTGATTACTAGAATGCATGATTTCGTTAAAATACGAATAAGATATTCATGTTTTAATTTCTCAAATATGTGTTAATGGTGAAAATGAGGATGAGGAAGAAGACATGAAGAAGATGAAGTGATATGACTTAATTACCCCTGGAAGAAGTAACAGAGTTAAACAAAATTGATGACCAGCCACACTTTTTAAGTAAATTGGAACAGTATAGCAAGTGCTAATTTATGAACTATAATATTTCAAGTGGTCTGACAACCATAGTGTAAACAAAGTACTTTTTCCTCCATATTTGACCTAAAGTGTTTTGTTCAATATTAGTGCAATATCAAAATAAATATAGTTTGAGAGTACATATATAGAATTAATATACTTTGACAAAAATATATAATTAAATTTACAGGGTAGTAAATAATTCAAATATTGTATATTTATATCATTTATAATTTTTTGTGTATTTTTTATATAAAAATCACATTTTTGACTTAAATTTTTGACTATTTTGTGCAATATAGTGCAATATCAAAATAAATATATATTGAGAATATATATATGGATGATTATTTCAAAAAATAGACATAACATTTATAAATATAACCAAAATATATCCTTCTATATTATATGCTATATAATATGCATAACACGATTTTATCCAATTTTTGGTAGTCATGTTCCTTGTACTACCAATTCAATAAGGATCATTAGATCTTAAACAAATTAATCATTGTTATTCCCAAGAAACTAACAATGAAATTTACAGAAGGGGGGTTGAATGTAAATCTCAAAACTTTTTCAAGTTTTGAGTAGTTTCAAAGGCTAAGTGTTTTGATGAACAGTTGTGTGTGAATTGCTTTGGACAGGTGCATACAGATATATATTCAAAACACAAATGTAAAAAATACAAAGGCTTTAAAAACTTTTCTGGTGGATTTGTTGTTCCACCATAGATGTGTATTTCAGAAAATCTGTGATTCAAAAAGAATTGATCACAGCTGCGTCATAGTACAAACTAGATGATTTAGTCTCTATGTTTTTTCTAAACAGCTCTGGAAAATTCACCATCTAATTACTAGCTGTAACTTGGTTTATATATCACCAAGTTTACAAGTGAAGATAAAGTACAAATATAATTTAAAAAGATTCTTCACATCTTTCTTCTTCATTTCTCTATCCAATGCAATCTAGGATAATCTGTGAATCTTTGAATACTTCCTTGTTTGCACCAGAATGGAAATGCTGCATTTTCTTGATTCCTCCAAGAGGCTACCGCATTCCAATTGTTTCTGTCAACCCATGTGCCTCTGTCAGCTTATGAATTGTCACTGTCAACTGCTATTGAACTGAGCATCCGTTGAAGCTTTCATCCGTTGATGGCTTTATCCGTTGATGCATTAGCAGTTGAAACTTTATCCGTTGATGCACTCATCCGTTGATGGATGTTATCCGCTGAAGCTTTAGAGACATCCGTTTGAAGCTTTGTTTCTCATCCGTTGAAGGCCTTTAATTTATCAGTTGATACTACTTCACTTATACAAAATTACAAGGAATGATATATTTACAATTAACCCTCCTATTTGCATATCCACTAGCAGTCAACATGACTTATAATTTCCCACAATCATCTAAGAATTATAACTTTAAATACAGAAACTGAAATGTGCTACAATACTAAACTTATTTCTAAGTAAAGCTACTCCATCAACGGATAGCCAGAATGGTCTTATCCGTTGAGGCTACAAACACTAGATTTCTACTTAAGTGTTTTGTTTAACTTATCATCAAACTTGATAGGGATAAATAAGTCCTGATTTTATAATTAATGGGCTGATAGGCCCAATAATAAGATGTATAATATTCAGACCAGAAAGGTGAAGCCTGATGGACCAGATCATGCCTGGTGGAATAAAAAAGGCCCAAAAGCCCTAATTATTAATTAATTTCGTAATTAATTAATAAGGGAAAAATCAGCTATTGAGAAGAGTCCCGATAAGGATATAAATCCTTATAGATTAGCCTCAAGGGGACCTAAAAGGATAAGGAATCAGCTTCCTACTTCCTAGGACTCCTAAGTCTATCCTAATTCAGAGGCTTGTCCACCAAGTCTCCTATACCAAGTCCAATTCAAGGACTCCCACATCTATATAAGGGGCCTCACCCCACAAATCAGAACTACGTTTTTTGACTTGATCCTTGGCAATCAGCAAGGTACGTAGGCATCTTGTTAAGGGAGATTGAGTCACGAAACACAAGAGCAGTCAAATCGAGCCTTGGAGCTCACGTTCCTTAGTATTAAATACAGCAATTATATATAGTAGTTTTAATCCATAACATTTGGCGCCGTCTGTGGGACAAACGGAACAACAACCATGGCGAGAACACGGAGAACAACCAGCACTCTGGAGGAGGGAAACACCATCAGGGACAACCCAGGTGATTTCATCAACCGTGGAGGTTCCTCCCCATTCAACTTATGCATCTACTCAGGGGAAGCCCAGACAGGGGCAACTCATCCTCAGCCACAAGGGTCAACTCCCCCGACTATTCAAGGTACGAATCCTCAAGTTCAACAAATACATATACCTGTGAATTCTCGACCCGTCGGGTATGAATATTCAACTATTGTTACTACTAACCCCCCCTTATGGGATGCCCCTTCACCCTGAGGTTGGAGGAAGTGGATATGCTGGGCGAAGCGAAGCACGAGGGCGGTCGCCCCCCTATATACGAGGTTTGGATCCTATCCCTGAGGATCGGGAATTTTCTGGTCCATACACTGAGAGAGACTTCCGAATCTTCGGATGATGAAGTGGCCCCGAGAAGGAGGCGTCCTGGAAAAGAGCCAATGGCCAATGGAAGGCAACGCCCCCAAAGCACCCCAGGGGCGAATCCCAAGAAGTGCAGGAAAAGATCAGGGCTCATGAGGCTGAAATCCAAAGGCTGAGGCGTGATTTGGAGGCTCACCAAGCCACCAGACCCCACATACCTCCTAGGGGGAGAAATCCTCCTCCTATCATAGACCTGGATGGTCCGGTAAGAAGAAGGGCTGCTGTCCCAAGAACTGATCCAAGCAATCTCCTTCCCCTTGGAGATCCTGATGATCCAACTCCACCCTTCACAGAAGAGATAATGAATGCCCATATCTCAAGAAAATTCAAGATGCCCACTATCAAAGCCTATGATGGCACGGGAGACCCCGCTAATCATGTTAGGACATTCTCTAATGCACTGCTGCTGCAACCCGTGAATGATGCTATAAAATGTCGGGCCTTCCCTCAAACCCTGTCGGGTATGGCTCAAAGATGGTACAGTCGCCTACCCCCAAATTCTATTGGATCATTCAGAGAATTAAGTCAGGCTTTTATTAAGCAATTCATCAGTGGAAGAGTCCATGAGAAAAGTTCAGCATCTCTTATGAGTCTTGTGCAGGGAGCTAAAGAATCCTTAAGAGATTACCTAAATCGTTTTACAAAGGAGGCTTTAAAAGTCCCAGACCTTGATGATAAGGTAGCCATGATAGCACTGCAACAAGGAACTAGGGATGAGTTTTTCAAGATGTCTTTGGCCAAACGACCCCCTGAGAGCATGTTGCAGCTCCAGAGAGGGCAGGGAAGTATATCAAGGTTGAAGAAAGTATGAGGAAGACCGTAGTAAGTAATGAGCCCACTGGAGGCAAGAAACGAAAAACTGATTTGGAGTATATCGCTAAGGATAAATATCCTAGAACTGAACAAAACCCTGATTCAACCCCCAAGAAGGGAGGACCTGGGCAAAAGTTCACTGAATACGCTAAGCTGAATGCTCCCAGAAGTCAGATTTTGATGGAGATTGAGAAAGACAGAGATATTCGCTGGCCTAAGCCCTTGAAGGCTGATCCGCCAAGCTAGATAAGGGCAAGTATTGCAGGTTTCACAAAGATGTTGGCCATGACACCGATGAGTGTAGGCAGTTGAAAGATGAAATTGAGTTTTTGATTCGAAAAGGAAGATTGAACAAGTATACTGGAGATGGAGGAGACAGAAATAATAATGGAAGGAAGAACTTTGAAGATCGTAGGAGGGACCAAGATGATCAGGGGCGGAATCCCCAACCTAGAGGACCAGTTATAAACACCATTTATGGAGGGCCGAGACCTCGAGGGCCTGTGATAAACACGATCTTTGGAGGTCCAACTGCTGCTGGATTGTCCAAAAATTCCAGAAAGGCATATACTAGAGAGGTTATGCATATTGTTGGAGAAGCCCGAAGAGGGCCAGGACAGAAGTAACATTGGCTTTTGATGATTCCGACCTAGAGGGTGTGAAGTTTCCCCATGACGACCCGCTGGTCATAACGCCGATAATAGGAAATAGCCCGGTTAAGAGGGTCCTTGTGGATAATGGTGCTTCTGTGGATATCTTGCTCCACGACACCTTTCTAAGGATGGGGTATAACGACTCCCAGTTGACACCAACCGACATGCCGATATATGGATTTGCTGGAGTAGAATGTCCTGTGGAAGGGATAATTAAATTGCCAACCACCATAGGTACGGAGCCAAGGCAAGCAACGCAGATGCTGGATTTTGTGGTGGTAAAGGCTAGTTCAACTTATAATGCTATCATGGGGAGAACAGGGATACATGCCTTCAAGGCAGTCCCCTCTTCCTACCATTCAGTCATGAAGTTTCCCACCCGAAACGGGATTGGAGAAGAGAGAGGAGATCAAAAAATGGCTAGAAGCTGTTATGTGGCCTCTTTGAGGGCAGATGGAGTCGGGGGGCAGGTTCTCCCTATTGAAGATATGGATGTTCGAGAAAATGATGAGAATAGAGGAAGGCCAGCAGAAGAATTGGTTTCGGTTTCCTTTAGATCCCAAGAATCCTGAGAGGATGACTTTCATTGGAGCTACATTAGAGGAGCCCCTTAGAGGGAAGTTAGTGAAATTTTTGCAAGAAAATAGTGATGTGTTTGCATGGTCAGCAGCTGATATGCCAGGCATAGACCCGGAGTTAATTACCCACAAGTTAAACGTGGATCCAAGCCGGAAGACAGTGAAACAAAAGAAAAGAAATTTTGCCCCGGAAAGACAAGAGGCTATAAAGCAGGAAGTGGAAAAGCTCTTAGAGGCTGGTTTCATTGAGGAGATTCAATTTCCGGAGTGGTTAGCAAACCCTGTAATGGTGAAGAAGGCTAATGGAAAGTGGAGGATGTGTATAGACTTCACCGATCTGAATGATGCATGCCCCAAAGACTATTTTCCGCTGCCTAGAATTGATACTTTGATTGATGCCACCGCTGGACATGAGATGCTGAGTTTCATGGATGGGTTTAGCGATACAACCAGATCAAAATGCATAAGGATGACATTCCAAAGGTATCATTATCACGACTTTGGTGTTTATTGTTATCTTGTTATGACGTTTGGTCTCAAGAATGCAGGAGCCACCGTATCAAAGGTTGGTGAATAAAATTTTTAAGGATCTTATTGGGAAGACTATGGAAGTCTATGTTGATGAACATGCTAGTCAAGAGTCTAGTAAAAGACTGATCATATAACCCATTTGAGGGAAGCTTTGAGGTCCTGAGGTACCACAAGATGATGTTGAATCCCACGAAGTGTGCTTTCGGAGTAGGATCTAGGAAATTCTTGGGATTGATGGTCTCAAAGAGGGGAATTGAGGCTAACCCCGATAAAATAAAGGCAATCCTGGACATGGAACCCCAAAAAACTGTCAAGGATGTTCAGAAACTCACAGGAAGGGTTGCTGCGCTAGGACGATTCATCTCCAAGTCAGGAGACAAGTGGCTTGTCATTCTTCAAGTCATTAAAGAACATTAAAGACTTTGTATGGATGTGAGGAAAATCAGAAGGCATTTGAAGAGTTAAAGAAGTATATGGGCCAGGCCCCGTTGTTGGCCAAGCCAGTTCTGGGTGAAGTTTTATTCTTGTACTTGGCTGTTTCAGAAAGCGCCTTGAGCGCTGGTGTTGGTTAAGAGGGAACTGAAAGTCCAGAAACCCGTTATACTATGTCAGCAAAATTTTGCATGGTGCTGAGTTGAATTATTCAGCCATTGAGAAATTCGCTTTAGCCTTGGTAATGGCTTCAAGAAAGCTGCGTTCCTTATTTTCAAGCTCACCAAATTGAAGTGCTAACAAATCAGCCACTGAGAAATATCATTCACAGTCCCAAGGCAAGTGGGAGACTGATTAAGTGGGTCAATAGAGTTGGGAGAGTTCGATCTCAAGTATAAGCCACGTATGGCCATAAAAGCCCAGGCACTAGCTGACTTCGTGGTGGAATGTACCATACCCAACCAAGAAGTCGGGGGGCATGGAAGATACCACACCTCAAGACAGAGGGAGTCGACAATGGGGACAAGGAGAAAGAATATTGGGTTCTCTATTTTGATGGAGCATCAAAAACAAATTTCCAGTGGAGCAGGGGTTGGTTTTGCAAAGCCCTGATGGATTCTTAATTGAGTATGCCATGAAGCTAGACTTCCCAACCACAAACAATGAGGCAGAGTAATGAAGCCCTGATTGCTGGCCTTGGTCTAGCTGGGACACTTAGAGTCAAAAACTTAAGGTCCGTGGAGACTCGAAGTTGATCATATCCAGGGTAAAGGGAGAATTTGAAGCAAGGGATGATACGATGGCAAAGTATGTTCGCCTAGTAAGGGCTGTGATGACCCAATTTAATGAATGCCATGTTGAACACATTCCAAGGGAAGAAAAATGCTAAAGCAGTATGCGCTATCAAAGTTTGCTTCATCTGAGATTGAAGAAAGTTCAGGAAGTGTGTACTTCCATGTTTTGAAGACACGAAGCATAGATGTTAAGCTTGTGGCTCCCGTAGGCTTGGGGACGTCATGGATTGATCCATCAAGGCTCACATTCAGACCGGTTGGTTGCCAAGCGATACAATTGAGGCACGGAAGTTAACTGTTCGAGCACTAAGGTACTCTTTGATAGATGGGATTCTATATAAAAGATCTTTCGTGGTTCCTTACTTGAGGTGTCTCAGGCCCGATGAGGCACGCTTAGCTCTTGAGGAAGTGCATGGAGGTATTTGTGGGCAACACTTGGGGGGCAGGGCCTTGGCTCATAAGATAACTCGTTTAGGCTTCTATTGGCCAGAAATGATGGCTGATGCCAAAGAATATGTAAAGAAGTGTGATCGTTGTCAGAAGCATGCACCAGTCGCCAGACAACCCCCCGAGATGCTGACCTCTATCAACTCACCTATTCCCTTTGCTATGTGGGGGATGGATATTCTAGGGCCTTTTCCTATGGCCACAGCACAAAGGAAGTTTCTGATTGTAGCCATTGATTATTTCACCCAAGTGGATCGAAGCCAAACCTTTGGCCAAAATCACAACTAAGCAGGTTGCACAATTCCTGTGGGAAAACATTATGTGCCGATAGGAATTCCCCGTATCCTCGTCACTGACAATGGAACACAATTCAACAACGAGGAATTCAAGAAGTATTGCGAAGAAAATGAAATTGAGTTACGGTTCACCTCTGTGGCTCACCCGCAAGCCAATGGGCAAGCGGATGGTAGCAAATCGGATAATCCTGGATGGACTAAAGAAGAGGATCGAAAAGTCAAGAAATAACTGGGTGGGAGATACTTCCCATATTGTGGGCCTATAGGACTACCTGTAGAGTCACGACAAATGCAACTCCTTTCATGTTGGCATATGGGGCGGAAGCAGGTAGTTTTCCCGTGGAGATATCACATTCTTCTCCAAGGATTCAGGCTTTTGATGAAAAAGAAAATGAGGAAGGGCAAAGAAGTAGCCCTGGATTTAATCGATGAAGTGCGAGATAAAGCACACGCAAAGATAGTAGAATATCAGAAAAAGGCTTCATTCTACTACAACCTAAGGGTTTAAAGAGAGGTTTTTCAAACAAGGTGACCTAGTCTTGAGAAAAATAGAGGCTTCTGGTGTCGAACAGAAAGGAAAGCTTGCCCCAAATTGGGAAGGGCCGTATAGAGTCAAGAGCGTTCAGGGTAGAGGAACCTACAAGCTGGAGACTATGGATGGTTTTGAAGTCCCGAGAACCTGGCACGCACAAAACCTGAAGGTTTACTACGTGTGAGATGATCGAAGTACGATTCTCACTCGTCAGGATGGCGAGTAGGTTGAAAAGCACCTTGAAGCTTTGCTTGCTTAGGATTTATATGTTTTAGTTTTATTACGAAATTTATTAAGACTTGTGTAAGGGACGAATCCCAGACAATTTTATGAAATTCATAAGTTCTTCAAAGTATGTTTGTGGCCTAACAAATAAAAATCAAATGCATGGATGCAAGCATAAAAGGTGATAAATGAAATAGATCTGATAGATGTTACAAAAGTTTGATAAATAAAGTCTCAAAAATAAAAAAAAGCCACGCAGGGCTGAAAAAGCTCTAAGGAGCTGAAGTACCCTCGGCATCCATATCATCGTCCTCTCCACTCTCGCTGGATGTCTCTGTCGTCTCGGAGGAGGAGGAAGAGCTGTCGTCCTCAGCAGGTCTGGAAGAAGACTCGGGAGGAGGAAGGAGTGGATCCTGAGGAACATGGTCTTGAGACAACTACTCGGGTACGAAACCTCTGTAGCAAAGCCTCGTCATCAGGGCAGATATAGTCCGCCGGGTTAATATCAGGACAAGCCCCGTTCACGGTCCCAAGGGCCCGTGTCCCAACCAGTCCTAAAAAACTCGGGAAAGACTGAATCATCCCTAGTCCTCATAGATTGGGCAAACTCCTCCGAGTCCAGATAGTTGTCTATAGCCTTATCCTTATCCGCCCGACAGTAACCACCAGCTCGGCGTTAGACTCTCCGAGTTCTTCCTCCTTGCGCTTGAGCTTCTTCTCCAGGGTAGCATACTTCTTCTGCTGCCTCCTGAGGGCATTATCGGCCTTATCAGAAGCCCGCTTCCATGATTCGGCTTGCCTCACAGCGCCTTGAAAGTAGGCGTTAGACTGAAACAAAACAATTACAAAGTATAAGGCAAGAAAGTGTTACAAGAACGAGAAATAAGTTTAAAAAAGAGAAGGCATACCGAAGCCAGAGATTGGGCTCCCATGAGCTAATCCTCTCAAGGTCAGGGGTGGCCACCACATCAGTAAAGTCCTTTGGAGTCACGCTATGGTAGGACAATCCCAAGCATGCTTCGTGGAACCAACCACGGTATCCCCTCGGCGGAATCCCCAGAGAGGCTGAAAGGCGCCTGTAGCAGCAAGCCAGGGAGGCAGCAAGCACGTGATAGGAGCATTATGGCCCTCAGCTCCTTCAGTTGAAGCCTCCCCCATAGGCTCCTTGTGCTTTCTCAAGAAGATAGGCTCTTGTCGCCTTTCCTCGGGTGTCTAGGCCTGCTAACCGAGCTTTCTCATCCTAGCTGTTTCCTCGACCAAGGGGACATTATCCTCGTTAATCTCCTTAGTAGCTGAAACAAAGCAAAAGACAAAATAAGTGATGTTAATAATGCGTGAAATAAAGAAAAATTGAGAAGGGAAGAGAAATACCCTGTTGAGAAACAGAGGATAGTCCCACATGAATCAGGGAAAACTCTTCTAAAAGAGTCCAGCTGGTGGTGGTGCCATCATCCTGAGTGAGCCCATTGTAAATGATAGTTTCTTCAGGAGTTAAGTGAATGGATTTGAGGCTACCATCACTGACCTTCCCGAAGGAAGATCGAAAGAGCGTGCCCCAGTCGCCATTCTCCCAACGTAACCCAACGAAACTATTCCTCCAATTTGGATTATTATCAGGAATAGAGGCGCTATTAAAGATATGTTTGCTTTTGGGCCTTTGTTTGACATAAACCCAGCCACAAATATTGGAAGAACTATTGTAACATTGAAAGACTTTCCTAAAAACGGCTACAGAAAGAGGAAAGCCCTCCCTAAGACAACAAACCATAAAACATAGAATATTCCTCCAGGCGTTTGGAGGAAGCTGACACGGGTTGATTTGTAAGTCAGCCAAAAGATGAGGGATAAAAGGATGGAAAGGGAACCTAAGCCCAGCATTAAGGGCGTCGGTGTAGATGAAGAGAGTATCGGGCCTCCAGTGGCAAGTACGGTCACCACCAGAGACTGGAACTAGTCTAAAGGGGGGAGGGACGTTATAACGAGCATTTAGTTTATTGAAATCTATGTTATGCCAAGTATTACAGTGATTAAAGGAGTCGAGATGTGCAGTGGAAGGATATTCATCCCCCTAGTATTAATCATATCAATTAAAGACATATATGAAGAGCGGATCTCGATATCCTTACCTCGTTTTGAAGCCGAGGCTATCTTGGCCGCCCTCTCGGAACTCTTGTCAGCCATCTAGTAAAGACTGGAAAAGACTTGGGAGGAGGAAGGAGTGGATTTGAGAGAGGAGAAGATTAGGAAGTTTGAGATGAAGAGAAATGAAATGAGAGGTGTGAAGAAGCACACTCTCATCCCACCTATATATAGGAGAAATAAGTGGATAATGGGCCTTAAAAAGCCCATTTTGGCCCAAAGTAAGGAATATTCTGGAATGTTCTACAAGGAATTGAAAGAATTAAGGGAAACTTTCTAGAAAAATCCAGAAACATTTGGAAATTCCATAAAAACCTCGAAAATTCCAGAAGGTTCTAAAATTTTTTTTAGACCAGCCCCAGAATTATTGGGCCTGTGGGTACAAGAAGCCCAGATTCAGAAAAAGGCCCAGATTGGAAAGACATGAACTAGCCCAGGCCCAAAGAAGCCCAGTTAATTAAAGAATTAGGGCCCAAATGCAAAACCCAGATAAACCCAGATACATTCCTAATCCAAAGAGTTGAGGTCGAAATTCTGTCGACAAGGGCTAAAGAAAATGGTTATTTCGACCAGAATTTAAACCTATTCGACCAAGAATTATATAGAAATCCTGGTCGAATGGATCCTGCCCGAATTTCTATCGACCTGGGCAACCAAGGGAAGTTAATTCGGTCAAAACTAGGACTCCTGACCGAAAATCCTGATCCTTTTTCTTAACCTGAGAAGATTGTCGACCAGAAAGCAAGGCCAAATCCTGGTCGAATGGATCCTGCCCGAATTTCTATCGACCTGGGCAACCAAGGGAAGTTAATTCGGTCAAAACTAGGACTCCTGACCGAAAATCCTGACCGAAATTGAAATTTCCTACTCGAAAATTTTCTGCTCGAAAACTGTAAAAAAAAAAAAAAAAAAAAGGAAGGGGTGAAAATCCTGGCCGAAAATCGACCAGGATTCCTGATCGAATAGAACCTGCTCGAAATTCAGTCGACCAAGGCATACTGAAAGTTAATTCGACCAGGATCCTG